>NW_010107889.1:235-56177 GCF_000699245.1 Pterocles gutturalis
GGCTACAGGAGAGGTGGGGAGGCACTCTTTATCAGGGAGTGTAGTGAGAGGAAAAGGGGTAATGGGTATAAGCTGAAAGAGGGCAGATTTAGACCAGACATTATGAAGAAATTTTTCCCTGTGCGGGTGGTGAGGCAGTGGCCCAGGTTGCCCAGAGAAGCTGTGGATGCCCCATCCCTGGAGGGGTTCAAGGCCAGGCTGGATGAGGCTTTGGGCAACCTGGGCTAGTGGGAGGGGTCCCTGCCCATGGCAGGGGGTGGGACTGATGATCTCTAAGGCCCTTTCCAACCCAAACCGTCCTGTGATTCTATAATTCCATGATTCTAAAAGAAACCTGCAGTCTGTAACTGAAGTTTCCTGCAGGGCGGTTCATGCCCAGCTCGCTGCTGGGTCTGGCTGTGCTGCGGGAGCTGCAGCTGCGGGGTGAGGGAGGAGCTGCTTAACATGCTGGCCGTGCCCTCCTCCTGCTTCTCAGTTCATTCTGAGTAATCAGTCAGGCTGCTTTGCAGCTACAGTTTACAATCTGCAATTTGTATAATTTGATTTGACAGTAATTCCATCGTTGTTATGTTTATTTACAAGAGATACCCCATGATTCGTTCAGTTTTCATCTCTTGCTTTCCTTGCTTTTCTGATCATGATTTCCTAATTTCCCATCCAATTCTTGGGGACTGCCATGCATGATGGCTCCTGAGGTGGTATTCATTGGTTTGTGCCATGATCCAGGGAAGAGTATGGGTCTGTACAGGACCTACTCACCTTTCATAGGTAAAACTACTGTAGTCTTACCTGAAAACTCCTCTTTTATTCTAATATTACAGGTGTTTTCAGCTTTCCATCAATTTCATTTTGTACCCTTTTTCCCCCACTTCTTTTTTTTAAAAACAAACAAACAAACAAACTTGCTGTGTTTACCTTCAAATGTTTATTAATATTGAGGAAGGCAAGTAAGTGCAGCTTCATTACGGCAGTTTCTAAGCGCCAGATACCAAAAACAATTCAGCACAATTAAGCATGGCACTTTAAATACCAGAATGCTTTATTTTTTAATCACCTTTCCCTGGAGTTGAATCTGAAACCTGTGTCAAATCCCACTTGCAGTCCTTGATTGAGGTATAGGAGAAGGTAGGTGTATCGAAATGACTTCCAGAACAGTGTTTTGAACACAGGATAGAGCTAACCAGCAGGAAATTCTGAGTAGAAGGGTTTATCATCCATCCTGCCTCTCTCTAGAGTTCAAGTGTTTAATTTGGAAACACTTGGGATATCATCTGGAGTTCTTTACTGAGCAGAGATGCCCACAAAGAGAAGAAGGCTTTTATTTTTTTCCATAACATATCCTCACTGTAGGAGAAGAGATGGAGGTGTCATTTTGGTATATAATACCTTGTCACAGAAACCATGCAGAAAGTGAGAGATTGTTTTCTTTGCAACCTCACAACTTTCAAAGTCACGTCTCTCTCTACTCCCAGAAATACTTTGAGCCTTTAGATAACTGGGAGAGAGATGGAGTACTTGATACCTGTGTTACTGAAGCTGTGTCATCATGCAGAAAGTAACACATGGGAAAAAGAAATTTGGCTCCCACATGAAGTACTTCAATCAGCTGGAACTCCAGACTTTTGATCCCTGCCTCAGGGAACACATAGTTATTTTACCAATTAATAATGGTCCTTGGAGTAATGCTCAAAACTGAATGCTGCCTTCTCCCAGGTGCTCTCTAAAAGCAGATCATTGCCTTCAATAGGCAACAGCTGAGTGAAAGCTGTTGATGAGTAATTTGGGATCTTGGTACTTTAATTATGTCTAGGACTCAACTAGGTGGCTGTCTTTGTTTTACTCATTAAAAGAAGAAAAAAAAGAAATAATGATGTGATCTCTCTCAAGATTTCCTGTAAATATAAACATTTCTGCATTCATCTAAAAAGTAAGATGATTTTTTTTTTTTTCAGTGACATGCTTTGGAAGTAAGCAATATCACAAAAAAAAAATTTCTTGTTTTAATGCCTAAATCACACCAGTATGTGTAAGCACAGTGAAAATGTCAGGATGGAGATTTTAAAGCTAATGAAAACAATTATGTAAGCACACACATGTGCTAGGTATGCAGATAAAAGGGACAGAAAGAACTTCAGAAGTGGGATTTACATACATTAACTTTGTAATTGTATGCACAACAGGCAATTACACAAGAGTTAATAAAATAATAGTAATAATGATTTGTACTAGGTAATTGGAATTTATGAAGCAGTTTTGGTGTCTCTAATAAAGCTGTGATGTCTTCAAGTAGAGCTAATGAGTATGATAGAAGTGACTGGCATGAATAAACTTAATTAATGTTGCATTTGTCAAACAAAGATAGTAAAATATTTTTTAAAGGTGTCTGAATATTAGTATCATCATTATATAAACAGGAAATTGGGGTGGGAACGTAAGCCACATTTTGGTTTGCAACCTAAGTCAGAAAGGGGATGCTGCAGCCTTTCATCTGAACACCCTTTTCTCCTACTCAGTAAAATCTTGGCTGGTATTTACAAATATTGTGTGAGGTGCTGGTGTGCCCTGGCATTACTTTCGTGCCTGGTGCATGTTCCCCAAAGCACTGTTGCCTTTAGCAATTTGAATTCCTTTCTCATGTTTGCAGTGCTTTAACTGCAACTGTTTGTTAGGATTGAGCTCAGGTGTGTATCTGTTACTCTGAAGAAGGAAGCTGATTGCTTCTGTATCAGGGTGTCGCTGTCTGTGCCTTTGAGGTCTGCAAAGAAAGAAAGGAATGAGGTCTCTGAATGTAAGCATGTTTTTGTTTGAGCATGACTTTTTAAAGTACTGCTTCTGTGCTTGGGGTTTACATTAAGGTTGCTTTCTTTATCCGAGAGGTTTAATTCTGTATTCTCTCTTTTCTTCTGTACCATAGGGTGTATTTCCAAGGTCATGGTAAGTGCTTTTTTTCACCAGACAATTCAGTGTAATTTGTAAATGAGGTAATTGTCATCTGGTTAGAGTTTTGTGGGGGGTTTCACCTGGACAGAGAATTAAAACCTTTGTGCTGGGAAGGGATCACTTTTCTTCATGCTCTTGTTTTATTGCAATGTCAGCCTCCTAAAGAAAGTATGCTTACTGTAGGATAGGATGAAACAGTATGGAATGGATTCTTTCAGCTCTCTCCCTGATCGCATTACTCTCTCTTGCTTCAGAAAAGTACGGGATGGTAATGGTATGGATTGTTGGTGAGGGGTAATTTGGGGGGATGCAATTAGGAGGGACAGGGGAAAACTCCAGGAATAAGGTGGTAGAAGAAGTGGCAAGCAAGTCAAATTGTTCTTGAGCTGTGGTGTTAGTAGTTTGGAGCTCTATCACCACCAATGACTAAGGACTGTAGGGGGTACAGAGGTTCAAGGCTGACACATATTATGTATCAGTACTTTGAGAACTAGGAATTGGTTTATGGAGTTAGATTCTCTGTTTCCCTTCTCTCCCACTCCTTCCTGGCCTCCAGCTGAGCTCCTAATGGAAAGGCTGAGGGGAGGGGAATGGGAAGCAGCAGAAGGATGTTTATTGCTGCTTGGTAGGAATGTAAATTAAGTAACTAATGATGTGCATTGAATAAATGGGTTTGGTTTTCTTGTCTGACTTCTTACTGCAGATTGCTACAAACAGCCTGTCTTTGCCTTTCACTCATACACAAGCATGTGTAAATTTGACCTGTTCCTAGGAAAGTCTTGCCAAACTGAGCCTCGTTTTTGAGCATTTTCACCTTCTACAGGAACCAGAAGTTTCTTGGCTCAGATGTGATATGGCAAATCTCCACCAATGCTTGTCTGTCACGTTTAGGACTAGAATGCAATGTGGGAAAGATGGGTGTGGTTGCCAAAGCTCTGGGGTTCGTTCCTTTTTTTTAAGTAAGAAAAGGGGGATTTGAAAGCCTATGAGAGCAGACGGAATGGTGGTACTCCTCCACCACCCTTTTTATTTCTTGGTAAATTCTGAAATTTCTATGTCTGGAGGGCTGGCTGATGTTCATCCGCTCCAAATGGGTTCCTCACACAGGGACTGACCTGCAGTAAAGGTGCCAGAAAGCTTCACACATGCACCTTGTCCTGAAGCTGCATTTCTGGAGGGAGTTTGAGCTGTTACAAAGGCATTGAAGAGGGAATGTTCCGCATGCTCCTACAGTAGGATGAAGTAAAAGGAGGGGTTCGGTGGTATTCATGGCTAGGCATGCTGTACTTGGCAAATGACAGGAAGAGGATCCAAAGGAGTGATGGCCTTAGGTGAGACCAACTCTGATCTAGCCACTGGTGCTGAGGAGCCAAGAGAATAACTGGACTGACACAAGCAGTAAAAATGCTAAAATGATGCCAATTGACCTTGGAATTTCACCTAGGACTTTGCCACTTTAACCTAGGAATGAGGAAGGAGTGGTTCAGTTCCTTCTGAAAACTGGAGGAGCTCTCTAAGTCCCTTTCCATACAGTAAGAAATGTAGGTCTGTGTTGTGAGTGGACATAATGCTTGCTTCAGCGACTTTAGGTTTAATGTATGTTGTGACCCAGTCCCAGAGTGCAGTCTCGTGACTGAGTTACCTCCCCCAGCCCTTTCTGAGGGTCAGGATCAAATTCCTTTCTGATTGGTATCTGTTTGCAGGTTCACTTTTAGCATCCAGGATTCTATTTTTTCTTGATGAATAATCCAGCCCATTTCCACCCTAACTTCACCAGCCAAGCTCAAGTCTTGCTTGCTCATGTACATGGGAAACTGAGGCAGTATTGTAAGACTGGGAGTTGTCTGCCGAAAACTGCTTGGCTTCATTCAGTAGAAAGACTTGCAAAATACAATACAACGCCTTGTCTGTGGCCTGCAATTTTTCTCTTTCAGCAGGTAATAAAGAAGATGGGTGACTGCTTTAAGGGAGCGCTACAAAAACATTTTGCTTGGTTTTTGTTGTTGTTGTTTTAAAATCCCTTCCCTCCACTTCCTTGTTCTATCTTCCTTCCATGCTTGTTTTGCCCCTGTGCACAGGCTGACCCTGAGAATTAGGAGTTATCCACTGGAGTGGTAAATTCAGCACCTTCCCAAGGCACTCTCATAATCCTCACTGTCTCTGTGAGGATCACTTAAGCAGGAAGGTGTGAAGAAAATACTGCTGAGAAAGTGTGAAGAGAGGAAAGACTTGCAGAAACAAAGATGCTTTTCCTTTGGCACAAACAGTTATGATCTCTTCCTGCTTGTTTCATTTCTTCATAAACATCCTGATCCCTGAACTGTGTATTCTCTGGACAGCATGTCACTTAATTATTTTTCACTGGATGGAAAAACTGTAATTCCACTAAATTAAAAATAGAGCTGCAAATGGGGCTTGGTTTGATCTCTGTGGCATCTGAGGCAGAGGAACAAGATTAATTCCTGCAATTAGATGTTAATTGATGTCTGAGCATGTCTATTCCTAGAAACAGCAAGACCACATATAGCATAACTAGCACCGTTAAAAGCGCATCATCTACCCTCGGGGCTCAGCAAGCGCAGAACTGGAGGGGGTGGGGGGACCTTACGAGGGTCCTGCATCTAAATAGAGCAGTGGGGGATGCTGTGAAATGAGCAGCAGCTTGTGAGGGGGAAGAGGGAGTGCAGCCGCTTTGAGTAGTTACGATTTGGTGGTTAAATGCACCGCGTATTACAGAAGAACCCTGGTTGTGTTTGTTAAACATACATCCACTTTATTTTCATTTCCTTGCTGGTCAGGTCTGCTTTAGATTCACATCGTAAGCAACTATAAAGGTTTATTACAAAGTGATGAAATATCTGATAAAGAAAAAAAAAACCCCAGACATTTTCTTTGGCCTTTGGAAAACCATATACTAACAGTTTTGATTAAATGGAATAAGAGGTCACTGAATCTGGTCTTTTACCTGCTGTGTGTAACAGCTTTAGCTACATCCATTTCAATAATGAAATTCTGTTTCTGTGCTGCCTGTGCCTTATATATAAAGCACCGTGCACTGTATATATTTCATTTTGTTTCCATTTTACAATGCGGTAAAAATCTTTTTCAACTAGAATAGATGCTAGCCTTGGATACTGAAGTGCTGAATAGAATAATAAATCCTGTGCATCAGTAGCTTGACTTTCATCCAAGAGTCTCAAAGAGCTTTATAAACATCAAGTAATCTTTCCAGCATGCCCATCACAACTGGAGAGTGTTACCACCATTCTACAGCTATTATTATCAATTTATATTGTTTCATCTAAGAGCTCCAATCAGACTCAAGACTCTGCTGTGTATATAATGAAAAGTTAAGCCCTGTCCCAAAGACCTTTGAACAATTATAGAAAAATTGGAGAGGGATACAAGAGACTGGAGGAACACTGCATAAATTAGAAGGGGGGAAAAAAAATGGCAACTTGGGAAGTGACCAGTGTTGGAGCAGCACGGTATGTTCAACCGTTGTCATCTATTTGGTGGGCAGTGCAGTGAAAATGAGACCTGAAGATTTTTTTCAATGGCTCTTTGGATTTTACTGTGTGACTGCTTCCATGTTTAAAGGGCAGCACAGGAATGGTGTGTCTGCAGCATGCTTGGCTTGATGAGTGGTTAAGTTTGCCTCAATATTAGGATAAAAATGTGTAGAGTGGAGGTAACTGAACTAAGACTGTTGCTTTATATGTGGTAGCAGTGCAAATGGAACCAGTGGGCTGAGGACAGGGTGAAAATGGAGTGGCCAGCTGCTTGCCCTAACAGAGCTGTCACCAAACGGAATGTGGGCAGTGGGTGTTACGACAGAGCTCGCCGTGCCTGCCCCCTGTGATCATCTCAGTTTTGTACTCCTGTTTCCAGAGGTGCTTAGGAAGGAATTTTCAGCAGAAAAAGGGAAGTACTAAGACTGTACCACCATATGTAGAATATTGTTTACAGCCTGGTCACTGATGGTCAAACCCATTAAACTGCAACAGGTGTGAAAAGAGCTCTTCTGATGATTCAGCAACTGCAGAAGCAATTTTAGGGAGCAATGTCTGGCATCCTGAGTGATTCTTGAAGTCTTCTGGCACGTCACTCAGGCTTACCCTTGCATTCCTTGTGTAATCTAATAAGTGGGGCATTGCTTTTGAGGAGAGAAAGAGCTTCTGGGATTTCCTCCTAGCCCAGTGGCAGGTTACACGTGGGATAGGAGGGAGAATGTGTAGCTCTCCTACGCTGACAGTCAAGGAATTGCCATAGGTCTCTGACCCCTACAGACTGGGGCCAGGGGGAGGGGTGCATCTGAGCCATCCATTCACTGCATGCGTTCTTTACTTGTTAAGCTGCTAAATAAATGGAATGTCTCTCATTTTATAGCTCCTCTCCTGCAGGGTTAGACTGCGGAGCTAACTGGGGTTATACTTTCCAGCTTGGGTCTCTTGAAATGCAGAGTCTGGGGCGCATCTACAGCAGGGGGCTGTTCAGTTTACACTGAGATCTGTTCTCCCACTTCTGAGATGCACATGCTCATGCCTAGCTCTTATATGCAGCTTCTGTTCAACTAGACCTCTCCTTCTCTAGTTTCATCCTGTGACCCAACCTCTGTTTTTCTCATTTGTTTTCCGGTCACCTGGCTGTTCTTGGTAAACTGAAGCAGAATTTGGTTCATTATCCAAGTCTAGATAGCAGTCTGCTCTTTGAGTAGATTGCCTCTATTGTCTAGCTCCTTTCAGCAGTGCTGGCAGGCCCAGGTCACCCCTGATGTAAGCGTACAGATGCACAGAAACCTGCAACTTGGAAAGGACAACTGGCTGTAGACTATAAGCACCCGTGTTAAAAACAAAACAGAGGAAAACCCTCAGAGCCCTCACACTGCTTCTGCCAACCAGACTGTTGGATGCCCGGTGTTTCTTAGGTGCTTGTCCCATCCTCTGCACCACCCAGGACTCCTACAGTATGTTAGGCTTCCTTCGTGCCATGACTTTAGCTGTGGTTGCTGCCACCGCACTCCCGAGTTTGTTCACGTGGGCCCTTTGCCATTCCACACCATTGCTGCTGGTGAACCTTGCTGCTGAGGCCTGTCCCAGTGGGCAGAACGTACACCTGCTGAAATGTTTGTGCAGTCTAGCTCTTTGTGCTCTCCCTCAGCATCCTCAGTGGGCTTATCTGGCTGCTGTGTCAGAGCGCTGGGGTTTGTGAATCCTGGCCTGGGATTCTCTGTGTGTATCATATAAAAGAGCTTTGCTTAAGAAATTCCTCTTGTGAAATCTGTGTTCTTTGTGTTCTAACATGCTATAATCTTTAATCTGTCTTTAATCTAAAATCCCAGAGACTTTGTGGTCTAGGGACATGTCTTCCAATTCAAGGATAATGGGCACAGTATAAACATGGGGCCGTGCCTTGAATGTAACAAGTCAGGCTGACTTGGCAACACCAGCTGTGGGTTTGTTCTCATCCTGACTAGTGATTACAGAAAGCTATTGGATCTGACTGGGACTTGTACAGGTGAAGAAAAACAGCGTGACACTGTGGGTGGCTGCCCTTTAACATCAGCAAATGCTGTATTCCTTTTGGGTGTCTTGTTTGTCCGTTCCAGTTCCCATCTCCATACTGGGTTATAATATCTGTGTCTCATTCTGCGCAGTGAGGTGTCACAGCCGTTTTGGTGCTAGTCTGTTGTGGTAATCAGTGCAATACCTTGCAGCTGTTGGTCTCTGAAGATGTCACCGGACCTGAGGATCCAGCTCAAAGGCAATCAGCGAAGGCTGGAAAACAGACACTCGGATCAGAGCAGCATTTTACTTGGCACGCTGGCAGACTGCCGCAGGCTGTGGTTCTGATAACTTTAGTGAGGTAATGGAGGTTCAAGCTTGGTCAGTTCTTAGGTGGGAGAATGTTAAGGGAAAGTCTTGTGATGCAAGGAGTGTTGTTTTTTGATGGAGGAGCTGGCATTCCTCTCCCTTCAAGGGCAGACAACCCTTCAGCATGATAACAGGGGACGTTGTCCTTCTGGAAGTGACATCATTCATGCATGACATGAAAATTGCATTTAGTTTATGCTGCAGTTGAAAACTTCCCAAGGCACTGGGAGTCTCACTCTTCATGGCCTCGTCCAATTTCCATGTAAACAACTCCAGTGCTGCCTCCCTAAATCCACGCTCGTATGACAAGTGTTGGCGGTACTGTGTGTGAAGGACTGTTTGCAAGAGGAGGAGAATGCGTGTGAAGTGTTAATGAAGTGCTGGTGATAAATGATAACCTAGTACAAGATTTCAGCATAAACCAGGTGGAAGTGGTTTTACTTCACATTTGCAATGGGTTAGGGTCCCATTACAGCTGTAATTCGCTGTACACCATGCTAACTCAATCACTTTCAGTCCTGTTCTGGATGGAGACAGCAATGTTGTTTGGACATGATTGTTTTTTTTCATGCCAAAGAAATGTGTAGTGTTGCCAGTGTGCTCAGAGGGATAGTGTTAAACTGTGTTTAATTCATGCATTTGATGATTTTTCTGTGTGAAAAGGGAGGGTTGGGCTTTCTTTGCTTCAATGGAGGAAACTCATGAGAAGGCAAGTGCTCTTCATATTCGAGGTTTTCTTTCTGTAAGAACAAATTCTTTGTGGTTGGGCCCTTTGCAAGTGAGGTCTAGCAGTAAAATTTCAGTAGTAGAGTGAACATTTGGATTTTTCTAGTGTAAAGTATAATGAGATGTACTGATGCCTTGTATTATCTCCAAAGGGCATCTCTTTGATGCTTGTGGCATTCTAAATGCCACGTGAAGCATTTCAGTTCTCTGATCTGGAATTGTTGGGCACCTAGGCTTTGCATGGGATTTCTAATACTTCTTTGTTGCATTTAGACTTTGGTATGACTGTAGAGACTCGTTGCAAATCCTTCTTATGATATTTTAACATTTTTGCTGCCTTTAAAAATCTAAGATGAAAAAGAATGTAATGAGCCACCTCATCTGTTGAGTACTTGCTGTCCCCTTGTATATAAGAGGAACTGTTTTTTTTCCTCTCGCCAGTAATTGATTTGATCTTCCCTTTATACTGCTGAAGGTAAGATGTTGCTATCTCATCTGTGCAGTACTTGCTGTCCCCTTGTGTATAAGAGGAACTGTTTTTTTTTCCTCTCGCCAGTAATTGATTTGATCTTCCCTTTATACTGCTGAAGGTAAGATGTTGCTATGCACTTGGAACAAAGAGGAAAAATGGCATATACAAGGTAGGACAGTTCAGCTACCACTGAGTAATATGTACTAATTACACTGATTTCTCACCAGTGTCTAGAATGACAGAATTGCTTGAGAGACAGAGGGGTGGAGGCGCAAGATTAACCATTGTAACCTATCTTGCCTTTAAGTGGGAAAACAATCATGAAAATCCTCCAAGTTTGTAGATATAAATCATGTTGGTAGCTGGGAAAGGAATCTGTAAAAAGGGAGAGCTTTTTAAAAACATTTGGATTACAGGTTCACACATCTCATTTAAAAACAAAAAAAATAGAGCTGTTACACAAACCATCTCCCTCTGATTCCCACACAGCGTTGTAAACACGTACAATTTACATTCTACTCGGAATGAGCTGAGGCACTGAGCAGGTTTTAAGGCCATCTGGCACACAGTGCTCAACTGTCCATCAGCTGAGACCCAATGCTACCTCTGGGCTCATGGAGACCTGCTGTTATCTCAGTTTCTCTATTACTGTCATTTGTTGACATCAAGAAATGGAGGTTATGGAAAATGTTATTTATGGGACTAAAAGAAAAGCTACCTTATTGGCAGCTGCCTTCTGTTTAGTTTCCTTCTTTGTAAAGGGAAGAAAAATATTGTCTTTGCAGCTCTTCATGGCTTATTTTTTAAGTTGTGCCTCAAATTTGAAAAGAAAAAAAATCAAGGTTTAACACTCTGAATTAAATTTAGCTAGCTAATTGGTCCCAGGTCTTCTGTTCGTGCTAAATGACTTTAGTTACCCTTGGCTGCTGGAAATTCATTATACTGGGTGTACTGTAGTAATGCAGGTTTCAGGCACATCAGTTGAGCTGTGCTAGGACGGTTCTCGGGTTTTGGTTTGTAGATGCAAACGGTACCAGATGAAGGGCTTCTGCAGCAAAGGGTATAGCTGCTTGGTTTGGTCAGTTTGTTTCAAGTGCTGTGTGTTATAGCAGAGGAGCAGTGAGGAAGAGCTGCCCATTCATCTTGTTTCACTCAGGGGAAATACTGTGGAAGTGCTTCCACCTTTTCTCAAAAAATAATAGCTATTCTTTTCAGTTAGGAAAACCTTTTAGAGGGAAAGAAGAGCAGCGATGTGGGTAGGGAAACTCCAGCAGAAGAGACAGAGTCCCTCTCTTTCCACAAGGACAGAGTGATGAGGGAGGATTTGCTTTGAAACTCTTTTATTGACTGCCTTACCAAGCACATCTCTGGTTTTTATCTGTTTGAAGAGGAGGCTTATTTTAGAGCCTAATAAACTAGAACACATTCTAGTTTAGAGATTGGGAGCTTCTTGGTTCAAATGCTCATTTGAAAGAAAAGGTGGGGAGTAGTTCCACATGGATACTCTAGCTGATTCAGGGTCCTGTCACAGCCTATTTTTCTTCTTTCCTTTTACGTTAATTGGACAAATGGAAAATAATGAAGAGGGGACATAGAACAGGCTACCTGGATCAATAAAAATGTCAGTTTGGCTGCATCAGTGTAATAGGCAGAGCTAACGTCATTTGGCTAAATAAACGGGTGTGTTTTGTGCAGCTTCGTGGCTGTCCAGAGTGCTTTAAAAGCAAAGATGATGGCAGAGCTGCAGGCTAGTGTGGCCTGGTGACCTAAAGCAGAAGAGACCTTGTCCAGTTTCCATCAGGAAATGGTCTTTATGCCAAAGCATCAGGTCTACAGACATGTTATTAGCAATGTCAAACTAAAACTTTTTTTTTGCAGAGTGATATTGGGTGTAGTCTTTGCTGCCTAAAGAGACGGCAGCAAACTCTTTTTCATGGCACTTAGTGTTTGTTGGGGTTTTTTGAAGTTCTCACTATTAGCCTAGAAATTTACAGAAGTCTTGTGCAATTTCTCTGATGCTGCAGCATTCCCAGAGAGTTTTTCTTTAATAGCAGTGGAAGGGAAAAGAATCTTAATGGTTGAACTGAAGGAGCTGCTTGTTTATCTAGGAACAAGTTTCATTTCAGCCAGATACCAGAAGCCTTCACAGTTATTTGATACAGCTCTTGCTTCTCAGCTGCTAAACGCTGCAGTTCAATAAATTTTGCCCATTGATCATTACATAAATATAGATGTGAAACTGTATCGCTACCAAAGACCTGATCTACGGAAGAGGTAGCCATATGAGATGGGGAGAACTTTTAGCAGCTTTCAAGGCTGCTAAAACTTAAATGAAAGGAAAGTCCTTTAAACCCTGACCTTCAGCTTCTGGGTTTACTTTGTTCATGTCCTCCTTCAGGAGACACATACTGGCTTTACTTATACTTAGTAGAATACATAAGTGTGTGACCCTTTCTCCTACACACAGGCAGCTTTTTATGGTAGAAAAGGATCTTTATGCTATTCTGAAATTAATACTGACAGACAGCCTCTTGATAGTCTTTATGTAACTTTTTTTTTACAAGTATTTCAGAGCTTTACCAATATAATGGCATACTTTGATCCCTTTCAAAAAGGGCAAATATCTTGGGGAGGCAACAGCCACGTTTGCAACATTGCAAGCAAAATCAAACACCCTCTTAGCGCAAGAACGAGAAGAATATTATTCCAGCTAACCTCAGGAAACTTAAATGTCTTGTAAGAAGAAGTCAGTCTAGTGTAGAGCCCACTCACCCCAGCTAGTGACCTGTCCTTTCAGTAATCTTCCATGTCTATTTGTTTTTCATTTCTTGTGAAAATCAAATACTGAGCCAAAACATTAGTTCAGCGTGGAGTCAGATATGTTATATGTTGGCATTGTGCAGTCACTGATGCAGGGCTCATCTTGAACAAACACAGAATGAAACTGTGGCAGAGAGATCTACTGTTTCTGTTCCTGAGGAAGTTTGGTCTTGTTGCACCCACAGCTTGGGTCAGTAGCTAAAACTCGCTTCTACAGCAAGCTCTGTGTCCAAGATATAAGAAGGGCACTGTGAGTTTGCTAAATGAACTGCTAGAGTCTGCTTTCAGCCTGGCTTCCAAGAGCGGCTGGTTAGCGCTAATCCTAAAAACCAGCAAAGCCATTTCCCCTGTTGCTTTCTGGGGGGACGTTCCACCCAAGTCTTGCTTCCCCCCTCCACCTTCACCAAGCCTCCAGTACCATCAAATACCAAAGTCACCACTGCAACTTTGGACAGGAGTTGGTGGGATGTAGGAAAGAGGCTTGTGCAGAGCATGTGTGTCCCTTCCCTGATCTTTGCTTGCCTCGAATGAGACCTGAGGGACGGGGAGAGGGAAGGTTTCACCATGGACTTCAGCAGTCCAGGGTGGTATGGGGAGTTCAACTCTTTTCCCTTCTCCTCTAGCGCTTTGGATCTAGCATTCACCACAGTGTTGATCTGCCACTTGTCTGAGGAGAGAAAGTGGGTGGATGTTATCACAGAGCAGGTCTTGAGCCCTTTCCTGCTGCTGGAGGGTCTGCAGAGTGCAGGCAGGCGGTGGCCAATGATGCAGAGGCAGAGCATGGAACTAATCCAGGAGAAGCCTCGCTAGCTCCAGAGCTGCACACACTGTCCTGTCAGTGTCTTACACACCACTGCCCTTCTCTCTTACCTGGCTACCGAAGATGGTGCAGGAAATTTCCCAGTGACTTCTGTCCACAGCAGCAAGGTTTTGTACTCCGTGCTCTGCAGAGAGGTTGGTGCACAGGTCTCAGCCTGGCCCAGGGACCCTGAACTCCTTGATCCTGTCTATGACTCTGGTGTGATGAGGAATTTGTGTGCCAGTCCCACTGGGAATGACATTTCTTTTACTGGTTTGGCATAGTCAGTGTGGCCAGATACACAAATAGAGCTTTGATTCTTGTACATGGGTTTGGACTCTAGCTCTGTATCAGAGCTGGCTACCGTGTTCACATATATTTTGGTGACTGGGTACTTTAGAGCCCAGTATTACTCCTCTATCCTTGCCAAGTTACATGAACAAATTGCTGGACTGCCTGCAGGTGAAGGTTACATAGTCTGTCATCTCTGATCAAATAATGCCTCTGTGTGAGACTATCCTGGGAGCATCCTAGGCCTGCTGTGACTCACAGAATGCAGCCAGCTTCTGCATCCTTGAGAAGGGAAGATTTTTTTATTTTATGTTGTTGTTGGTTTGTTTCATTTTGTTTCATTTTTTTGTTTGTTTGGGTGGGGTTTTTTTTGTTTTGTTTTGTTTTGTTTTTTTGTGGTGTTTGACTAAGTCTTAGTTTGTTTGGTGCCTGACCAATACAAAAGCAGTTGTTACACTTTCTCCATAACGCCTTCATCCCAACAGAGGTAATACAAAAGACTGGTTAGAACAGCATCGTGTAAACCCTTTATCTGTTGCAAACCTTTGAAGTTCAGCTGCTTTCATGGACTGCAAGAGTTGGCGTGTCTGGTTATGCTGGTAGACAGGGCCCCAGCAGTCACAGAGAGCAGACTGAATAATTTGTATGCAGTAGAAGCACGGCATGAAGAATGTGCTTCTGGCTGAAGTCATTGGGGTTTTTCTAAACTGAAGACTATTTACCTGGCAGCTCTGAATTAACATGCTGATGAATTCTGTGCAGGAAGAGTTTACACAGTTCTTTGAAAGAATTTACTACTTTAGATTTCTCTGTTTTTCTGTATTTAGGGGATCAACACCTTAGCCATATGCTCTAAAATAGAAGATAAAAATTAGCCATTCTAAGACTTAATGCTTTCATTCTTACTCATACGCTTTGGAGTAGCCCTTATCTAGTAATGGAATTACACAGTATCCACAAACTGTAGCTTGCAGTTAAGCTCTCTCAAACAGAAAATTACACCAAGAAATCCATAAACAGTAAGAACTGCAAGGGTCAGACTGTCTTACCGTGAAGAATTACATGGTGTGGGAAGCCTATTGCCTTTTGTTCTTTCTGCTGTTAATGCCCCAGTCTCAATGTAGTGTTGTATTTGAAATACATTTCAGTATTAGAATTCTATTTTGGTACATTTTACACAAAACTGTGTAATCCATATAGGAGATATTTAGCTCTATCTGATATGTTTTATCTTTGGACTGCTTTCAAAATAATTGCTCCGCCTTGCCTTGCCTTGCCTTGAGAGCAGTGCTGAGTGTTGGCTAAGGAAAACTGAGCTGTGGTGATGTTAGTGACTGGATCAGGGCTGGTGTGAAATACATGGGTAAAAGCTGCATTAATCTTTCTGCCTTGCTGGACATACGCAAACTGCATAGGGCCTAACACTTGTTTCAGTTCCTGTGCAGCAATATAAGTTCCAGAGGCTGTTGTTGAATTTCCTTCGCTACCTCTCTGCTATCAGCCAAAAGCTGATGAAGGAAAGCCGCCCCAGAAAGCACAATTCAGTCACAGAGCAGCACTGTCTTGTTTAATGCATTAGAGCTCTTATAAACAATTTTATTGTTTCATGCAACAAATGCGGTTAGAAAGAGCAGGTACAACATACAATTTGATTGCCTTCATGGACTCATAGATGATAGGGTCTGTGAATCCTGAGATCTTTCAGGGCTTGGGATAACAGCAGAGCACCGCGGCAGCTGCCAAGCCAGAGGACAACATGCATGTGCATGCAGCTGAGGCAGCAGAACTGGCTTTACCTTTATTATCCAGACTGGGAACAGCAAAGGCAAAGAACTGGTTCTGAACTCTGTAAGAAGTCTGACTTGGGTCTACTTGACCTGTGGTTCCTACGTCAATCAAATCTGCCTGTTTCAGTAGCTGTAACAGTTGAGAATTGTCTTCATGAAGCTTGATGTACAGCAACAAAATCAACCCATAGTATCAACCACATGCTAATAATTTTAAATCCATCAGTGTGACTGATAAACATTGAGCACTACTTGGCAAATGAGTGATAGCTTTATATTGTATCCACAGAATAACAACATTGGGATAACAATAGAAAGGAAGAATTAAAGGCAGCACAAAGGCAGGTTTTTTTTATTCTTGGTCTGGAGGGGTATTCTGTACCTGCAGAGGTACTACTGAACACTGCTGGCATACCTCTAGTGGCTGCAGTATCAAGCTAGCCTGAAGGTTCCTTGTATTAAGAAAGTCCCCAGAGAAAGTTAAGAGCAATTGAAGAAGAGGTTTGACCTGGAAGTACAACTCAGCCTTAATGTTATTTGCTACAGTGTATAAAGACAGCTCGAGGATTTCATGTACTGAACAGCAGCAGTCATTTAACACTTTAAAAAATACCATTTCCATTACAGATGGAAACAGCTACTGGCAATACAAGCCTCAATACCTTTACATGGGATTATCGCTCGTGTTGTCTTCGCATAGACTCTGTCTTTGAATGTGACAGATTGGGGGGGGGGGGGCATTGTAGTTGATGAAGGAGAATTTGCAAAAGGGATGACAGAGAGATTACAGCAGAGAGGCCAGGGAGTAGAGAAATGAAGGCCTGCGTGAGTGCTAGAATATAGGCTGACAGAGGTATCGGATCATAAGTTTCAAATAACACATATTTCCCTGCCCCCCAATAACTTAGCAGGAGTTGCTGCCTCAAACAGAGGCAAAGTATTGCTGGAATAGGGTGAGCATCACCTGGCTGATCCCACACCTGGGCACATGCACACAGCCTTCACAGAGGGCCATGCCCTAGGAACAGCATGAGACACACTAGTGAAAAATACCAGTGACCCAACTGTGAGCATTCATTACAACTTCTCAGCTGTTGGGGGGGAAGTATTTTTTTTTTTTTAATGGAATTGCAAATGAGCATAATGGTGCTTCCAGAACCAAGTCTATAGTAGCTGATAATGATTAAACTACAGCTACTATTAAACAGGCAAACTGAGATACTGGGACATGCTGCGTTTCTCCAGAAGACAAGCACTGACAAGATGTATGTGGGTGTGCAGAAAGTGGAAGCTGCTTTTAGCCAGAAGCATAATTCTGCTTCAGCCGTTTGATGTCCCAGGAGAGCTGTGTGTGTGCATGTGTACGGTCTGCGTACAGAAAGATCCATTTGGAACTATTCTTTTTAAGAAGGCCTGAGACCAAACAGTCAGAAAGAGAAAACAGGGAGTGTGCAGTGTGACTTGAAGATAGCTTCAGAATTCATAACTAACTGCTGCTCACCTGATTAGTATTTTAATCTGGATAAACAGGGTGGGTAATGAAGGGGAAAGTCTGCATGCAGACAGAATAAATGTAACACCTCTGGCTGCCATAGACATGACAGACTGTCCAAAGGAACAGGATTCAGGCAAAGCTGATATGGGTGGATCACTTAAAATGATGGCTAGCTAAAAATGTTTTAAATCTCTAGTGTAGACATGAACAGTTGTGTTAGCCAACAGTAGTTAGCTTAAAATTTAACTTATTCTTGGAGTTCATCCTCCTCCCTGATGCTGCTGCGAAATGTGGTATTTTAAAAGACGTCTCCAGAAACTGTTCTAGCTAAAGCTTTCAGGAATTTAAAGCAAAGGTGGTATCCTTGTAACACTGCAGAAGAAGGAGGAAAAAAGTCAAACTATTGCTAGTATGAAGAATGAATTCTGAATTTAGCTTATCTAGCAGGGGGCTCACATTCTCTTCTCCCACTTCTAAGAGTCTTGCATTTATTTGCTCCTTTGAAAAGTAGAGAGTTGAGACAGCATTTCAGGAGTTAACAATGAGCCTTTCTTTTAGCTTTCTTAATGCAGAAGCGCTGATAATGCAGGCTTTCCTTTCAAAAGCTGATACAATGCCATGCCTTTTTTTAAGGATTGCTACTCTGAAGCAAAGAAACTGAACAATTTAAGAAAAAAAAAACCCACACCACTTTCAAGTGTTCTGAGAACGCTAAAGAGAGCTCCGTCTGGTGTTGCATCTCTCATATAGCAGATGACCTCATCGCTTTGCTTTCAGAAATGTAATCTTTTTTTATCTTTTTATTCTTAAAAAAACAAAACCCTGAAGTGTTTAGAACTCTAGTTAGAATGTGGTTTCCCATCCTCCCTGAGCACACTTTGTAAAGGGAAGGAAAATGTTCTGCAACTCAGAAAAGAATAAAAGGGACTAAGCAACGAGGAAATAGTGGGTGCCATCTTCTGTCCTTTCATGTGAAGGGAGAGCCGACAGACAAGAGTAGGTCTCTATAATTTTATTCTCAGTACTTACACAGTCACTGCACCGTGCTACAAGTTATTAACTCACAGCATCCTATTGCATGTTATTAGCTTTGCAGATACCTGTCAGAAAGGAACATTCTGCGTGTAGTTAAACCATTGCCATCAACACTTGCTACTACCTGAAGAACAAAACCTTTTTGTTAAGATGGAGTCATCATCTTTAAAAACTATACCTAATTTCAGTAATCTTTTCCTAATGCTTCAGATGCACGTATTGAATTTGAAATCATTTACAGTTAGTCTTACAAAGTCCTGCTTGTTTTTCTTCCACAGAAAATAGCAGCATATTGCAAAATAGGAAGGTCATGTAGCAAAATATGTAGTTATTACTAAATAATCCATCAAAAATGTTTTCTAATTATGACAGTCCTATTTCATTTCTTTGCATATAACATATGTTGCAGAATTGACTCAGACAAACTCTATGCAGGTATATTCAGAAAGATAAAGCAAAACAGTCTTCTGTAGTACCAAGTCAAGAAAGTTGATGCTGTTGGGCAAGTAATTATTTGCCTCTTTACCACTTTCTGCTCTGCGCTGACTTGAAGAGGAAGGTGGATGCGATCCCCAAGCACTTGCCAATTTGCATCCTCTGCTTCCTGCTTTCCTGCCTTCTTTCCCGATGCTGCATGCAGAGTTTATGGGAAGGTGTGCATGAACAGTATCACAGAATTGAAGTTCAAAAAACCCACAGCCTAGCATCCAGAACAAGTAAATCATGTCTGCATTCAGTTTCGGTTAATGGAAGAAATAGCCCATCACCGTAGTAAAATACCCAAGGAGGTTATCACTTCTATACACCACCAGCCATATTATAATCTGCTTGAACTAACGTGCAGGGGCTTGCAACAACAAAGCTGATGCTTTTTTTCCCCTGTGGTGAGTACTGAAAAGCCAAAAAGAGCAACATTCAAGCAGAACTACTTTCAAATGCCCAGCTTCACATGCTGACTGCCTCAACAAAAAGGAAAAATGAATGAAGACTAGGATGAGAAAGAAAAAGACGTCCTTCTCACTGGTGTCTTTGAGAACTGTTATTGAAGAGTGGCTCTTCCCAACAGCATTAAAGTTTGTTCTGGAAAAGCTACTGATAGTGAGAGATAAAGCCCGCTAGTGCACAAAAGTACAACCTGTAAACTGTGCACCGGGAATACTTTTGAACAGTTTAATCTTATGCACTGTTTTTCCAGTGTGGTCCTGTGTGTAGCAAAGTCTGTACAGACACAGCTAAGGATAAGATTATGAACTGGTTACATGAGAGCTGTGTCCTTCTACAGCAGCTCCTGCCCCTTCAGCTTTTGTGTTGAACCACAGCTTACTACTGCTTCTGTTAGTTTTGTTCTGTGTGCAGAATTCTAATCAGGTGTTTGAGTGATGACATAAACAACTGGTGCCAACAAATGCAGTTCACTTTAAGGAGTTTTGTCTTCAATGTTTCCATCTGTTTTCTAGGTATAAAAGTTCCCAGGAGCATACAAAATTATTTCCAGCACAAATTGGCTATAATCTCATTGTGACATTAAGTGATTACTTTGATTAGACCTTCTCTTTGCTGTTCCACTGATGACTGACAATTTCAGGAACTACTCTACACCAAAGAAAATGTTAACTCATTTGTTTGGGTTCCGAACTGTGTACACATCAACTGTGAGCACAGGTGCTGTCAGTTATTCCACTGCTGTATTTCTTGGAATCTACTATAAAATCTATATTTTTATGACACCGTTAGTATCAGTTTTCTTCCCTGGCAAGTTTTTGTACTGAAATAGTCATTGTAAGATTAAAAAAGTGCTTTTATCCCTTTGAGATTTGGACCTAAGTTGTAGCATAGTCACAGAAGGAACTGCTATGGGTGTAGGATGAACTAACAGCACAAGTACAAAGTTAAATATAAAGAGAATGTTGTGTTCAAGAGGCCAGGGGATTGGCATTCATTCAAAAAAGTCATGCAAAATTCAAGTTTTGAACATATTTCTTACCTTCCATGGAATAGATAAAAGCAGTTAATACAACTTTTGGACTGCTATAGTTGCACCAGGACTCTTTTCAGGGTGTTGCCAAGTACCTCATTTTACAGTTACGTTGCTTCTCATTCAAGACACTAAACTGCTTCAAAACAGAAACTAGTGCAATTAAGGACCAGCTCTGGCCTAGCAGCCTTCATAGGCAAGTCTTACTTTTCTTTGAAGCCTTGGCTTGCACCGAGCTATACGTTTGAAACTTGAGGCAGAGCTGTTTTACATAACTTACCTTTACTATAACACAGCCATCGTGTTCAAGAATCACACACAGTTTTATAATCGAAAGTACCATTCTAATTTGAGGAAAAAAATCAGTGTATGTGTCCCACGAATCAGGTATGATTTCAAGTCCAAACAATTTTCAAAACAGTTTTGAAATAATCACCTTGATATTCCCTCTCCCTCTAATACAGTCCATTGTTTTTTAAGTCACCTTGTGTTTCTAGCATCTAAATGATTTAAGAAACAATAGTTTTTCCTCTACTTGTCCATTATGAATACAGCCCATTAGGATTTGGAATACAGCTACTGTAGGTGCAGAAGCTGTCAAAATGTATAACAGAACATTTAAGACATTTTAAAACTTTGATGCCAATGATATAGTGCACAGTATGCATTTGACTTGAGTATGAACAACTTGTTTATTTGATTACTATATCTCACCTCAAATTTGAATTGACCAATACTCAGGCTACACTAGATTTAGCCAGATTTGCTTACAAAATAAATCACTAAATTTGAAACCAGCTGAAATACTATCCTCCCCTGGCAGAAAATACTGTCCACCTTCCCCCAGCTGTAAATTCAACTTGAAGTTACTGGCCTAAAGCTGGTATTTTCCCCATTCATATTTCATTCATGAACTTGCAGCAGAAATGGTGCAAAATAGCAAGACCTGTTGGAATAGGCAGAAAGGAATTCAAACTTTAATCTGATTGGTTTAATTTTTTTTTTTTTTTAGCAGGAGGAAAAAGAATAAAGTTACAAGATTTTTTTAATATTTTCACAATGTTAAACTAAAACTGAGCTCTAGGCTACATGTGTAAGTAAATCTAGAACACAAAAGGGTTAAATAAGATCTTCTTTTAAGATACAAGAACTTAAGCTTTCTTTACGTTTAACAAACTTCACAGAACAGATACTGCAAAGGAACAACCCCCTCCCCAACTTTGTTTAAAGTGAACATTGTCCATAATTCACATGAACTTTAAGTAGTGTTCTCTCAAGAGCCACCTTGAAACCATCTGTGCACTTGTAACGAGATTAAAGAGAATATTAAGGAAGAACAAAATAGCATCTTCAGTATTAATGCATAAAAGCCTTGTGTATCAATCAGAATGCCCATCAAACGTTCTGATAGGATTTTGTAGGAAAAGAAAGTGCGTATCACAGCAGCCGCCAAAATCCGGTTTGTTTTGAACTCCTCACAGCAAATGTAAATAATATCCTTGGACAGTCCTTCTCACCAGGACCACTTCCTGAAAATGCAGCACATTACAGAAGATTTTGCTGCTGGTTTCATATTCTTGAATAATAACTATAATAAAAAAAACGCTTGCCTTTTGGTTAGCTTGCATTTTATAATGATGGGACTCTTCTGATTTGCTTTATGGTTAATTAATGCTAATACAGTCAGATGCTGAGTGTGTGTGTGGAAAGACATATATATTCTTCTGTTTTTTTAATTAGTTGTCTCCTTGTTAAATGCTCCTAGCTGGCTACCAACGTAACAGCGTAGTTTGGCCTGTAAGGAGTTAGTTACCTGTAACGAGTAGAATGGAGGATGACTCCCAAAATGCCGGGGTTTTTCAAGTGACACGTTACTTCACCCCTCTGATGTTTTATATCTGCCCAGTATTTGAAGATGAGACAAAATCTTTCCCTCCCTCAGGTTTTCTTACAAATTTACCTGATTGTTAACACCTTACTGATAGACCAAGAAGCTAAATTCACTCAGGATTAAGCTGGGCCACATCAGTACAAATCCTTTTTACCTGTGTGCAGCAGGAGACATGCCAATTATTATGTTTGCTTTTTTTTGTTTCCCAACTGACAAGACTGGCGCAGTTCAGTTCAGCTCAGCTCAACGTGACATACCATAATACAGAACCATAGCTCTAAGCAGATCCAAACCATTCTACTCCATGTAATGCTTTTCACATTCACTTGCTACACTTGCTTTGCAACAGATGCGGGCAGAGATTTTCATGAGAGCCTTCAGCTGCATAGAACCAGGGCTGCTACAGCCCCTTTGATTATCTCTTTGACACTCTGGAAGCGAGGAACACAAACTCAGTCTCATCAAGGGCGTTTTACCGGTTGTTCCCCAATACTGTTACTGAATTCCGTTTGCTACAAAATGTCCTTTTTTTTTTTTTCCCCCCCAATATATAAGTCTAGCTACAGAAAGTCAGTCTGTAGAATCCAGCCATGGCTACTGTGCTGTGAATTAGCCTTATTTGATCAATTATCAGATACCTGCACTTAGCAAAAGGCAAACAAGAGCCAATCAGGTTTTGGCCGGTGGGAACGGCTGCACTGCTCAAGGTATGTGGAATCTGGTCACACAACTTGTAGAATCTCTGTGGATGCCACGTAAAAAGTATGCACCATTTACTGCTCTGGGATGGAGTTGGCTTTAAAGTGAGATCATAATTTAACTGAGAAGAAACAAAAAAAAACCCAAAAAAACAACCCTGATAGGTTCTTTATAGTAAGATAGATATAAAAATTTTTCATAAGAATCTCTGTCCCCCTTTCTTTTTGGCTTCCTGGGAAGAACCAGAAAGATGTTCCTACCCCAACAGAATCCCTGATGCTGGTGACACTGCCTAACTCAAAAGCCACACGCGATGAAGGCACGAGTGACCAGTCAGGTCTTCTGGGCTTAAGCAGCCGCAGTTGCTGCTCTTAAGTAGTATTTCACCTCCTCAGGATCCACTAGCAGTGAAGAGGTGAAAGGCTGCACATTAAACAGTTTGTCTGAAAGCCATGTGCATAGCAAACTTTTACACCAGCTTCTATACAACTATTTGTTTTAACTCTGCAGCTGGAATGTTTCCAGCGTAAGGCTTTTAGAGTGACTCCAGCAATAACAGAAGCCTTTGGATTTTTCTTGTTTTTGTTTAAATCCACTAGCCATGCTCAAAAATAATATTTCTTCATGTTTTATTTTTATACGGTGGCTAGCAGGCACCTTAGTAACCAGCCAGAAATCAATTTCAACCACCATCAACCCCTAAACTACAGTACCAGGACGGTTGGCTAAAGAAAGGAAACTGATTGGCTGTAGTCTGAAACTTGCCTAGTACAAGGTGTCTGGCTGACTTTGTCCTAAATAAGGCTAACATTAGTGAACTAAGAGAACAGCATTTGGTTGCAGTCTTGCACTCAGGAACATCCTTCACCAATGCGTTGGCAAGATCTCCCTACTTTCCGATCCAGTTTCACCATTTTCATAATGGCTTCCTCACGCCCACGGCCCATGTGGTCAAACGTGCAGTCATGTTGTTCGGGCAGGCGATGTAACATACAGAACACATAACCTACCGTGGAAAAGGAGAAAAAAAATACAGTTAGGGACTTGGTTAAAGTGGCAGCCTCTTACCTGAATCAGCAGTGAAGGATCACCTACTGGGGGATTACTCAGTTCTCAAAAATTAATGCCAGCTTTAGGTTTTTACTTATCTTCCTGTACAGAGTACTAATCAATATCTGATTACTTACTGCATTTTCTTGAGTGTTTATCAACACAGTATCAAAGATCAAGTCATATTAGGTTCGGGGTTTTTTTTTGGCCTTCCTCTCACCTTACAGAGGAAGCCCCCAAAATTGTCTAAACTATGCCCAAATAATAGCAAAGCTAATGTTTTAAAAAAAACCCAACAAAAAACCAAACCAAACAGACAGAAATCCAAACCAAAACTGATCAGCTTCAGTAAAATCTTTTCTATTTGATATGGAGTTGGTTGTCATTTCTGAAATTCATGCCTGTTGTGCTTCAGGTTTCGCTCCCAAGCAGCCATTCAAGTCAGAGCTGTGAAATCTAAGCACCTTGCTTCCTCCCTGCCAGCACCCCAAGTGGGCAGTGACTGCAGGAGAGTTCACTGCTCCACTGCTATGCCAGTTTTCAGAATCTTCTCTTCATGAACTGTTCTGACACTAACCACAGGGGCTGAACAGGCTCTTTGACACGGGGATGTGTCACGCCACATCATCTTGCTCTGTAGCTGAAAAGCTGTAGGTGGCTGTCTCTTTGGCTAAAGCTAGTCAATGCCACTCCGTTTTCCAGGGAGCACGGGATTCAGAAACACGTCAATGCTTTCTCCTACAGGTGAGGAGGGCATCTGCAGTAGCCACAAAGAAGTCTACAAAGAAAATCAGCTTTTTTCTGATTTGGCCCTAACACTTTAAAATAGTAAAGAAATTGCCTCAAATTTCCTACCTCTAAAATGAATGTTACATAGCGACAAGCGGTATGAAGATGATATAGCAGGGAAGAGAGTCATGCAGCTACAGGGTTCATGTAGTCCACCATATATGAAAGGAAGTATGGTATCACCTTTGCTGCGATGTTTTTCCTGCCTGATGGTGTTAAGAGCATCACTCTCCCTTTCACTGAATGCTTTACGTTACTGCTGCTCCTTGAATGCTCAAAAGGCATTAAAACCAGAAAATGATAATATTTGAGAGAAGGAAAAGGATAAAAATGAGTGAATGATTGAGAGAGCATGTGTTTGTGCATATATACACCTGTATATACACATGCATACACAAACATACGTATAAAAACATGTGTACAAAGTATTTCAAGCTCCTGGACTATAAAACATGAATTGTAGGAGAGAACAACAGGCTACCTTTATGTTAGTGTGATTGTTAAGAAAACAGAAAGGGAAAAAGTATCCCACATCGAATTATTAAAAAAAAAAAAGTGAAGAAAAATTGATTTATCTTTGCTTGTTGTTTCAATAGCACCAGCTATGAAAAGACATGTCTATTATTTGTGGCTGGCTTTGAAACCCAGTTCTAGGAGCAAAGCAAAAAGACAAGTTTTCTGTATTGGTATATGTGATTCAGAAATACGGATGGAAAGATTCAGATGGAATTGATATACATATCTCACCCCTGGTGATCATTGCCTCCACTTCAATCTCAGTCTGCGTCATCCCACACTCAAATATGACAAATATCTTTATTGAGGTGCCAAAAATTCAAGGTCTGATTGGTAAAATGAAGACATCCTTGGACTACAGTTTCAATACTGAACAGCCATTTCACTCAATTCTCTCTTACAGAAAGCATGGACTGAAGGCTTCCCTTATTTCCTGAAATAAGACTTCAAATTACTGAACCAACGTCCACTGCAGGCACAAGAATTCATAAATACCTGACTAGATGAGCTCAAAAATCAAGTTCATCATCCTATCTGCAATGGATGTGTAAGAAGCAGATGCGAGAAACCCTGCAGGTGGATTGGGCTGAAGTCGTTACCTTGTAGGTAAAAACTGGTTTTAAATCCTGATGGTTTTACAGGTCCTCTCCACATGGTTAACAAGCGTGTATAGAAATGCTATTTAAGGCCATCTAAAAGAGGTCTTGAACATGTATACCATCTTCTACACAGCTTCAGCAAGACCCTTTTGACAATTCTATCAATCTAATAAGAAAATGCATATATAACATGATCTATCACTTTTGAAGATGACCTTTCATGATGTGCCTTTCTACTTCACCACCCCCATCCAATCTATTCTGTGCTTTGCCATACATTTCTTTTTTGAATATCCTTTGGTTCTTTTTAGAGCACACATTTTCATGTAGGAAAATCTCTACTGTATGCTGTATTTATTCCAGATGAAACATATTATTTATTTTTTCTGTTTGTCAAGTATTTCCTTATGCATTCTTGAACAGAATTTTAATAACTTTCCACAAAGAATGGCAGGTGATTTTCATTTTCCCAGACTATGGGAAAAGTACTTCTTATTTCAGCAACTAAATGATCTAAACCCGTTATTCATATATTTATTTAAATATATTTTCCTAATTAGAACTGATAATACCTAATGAAAGAATACTCAAACACATTTTGAACATTACTAAAACAGTTTTGTATATATTGGCTGTTCTTATGGAGGGGATTTATTTTTGTTGAATTAGCAATGGAGATCTTCTGGAAGTCTCATTTCTAAAAGAGACTTCAGACTTTTAGTCCTGTTGCTCCAAATGCCCAAGACACTTTAAAGATTGGAGCTTGTATTTTTGTAGGTTTTATTTAAAATTTAAAGGACTTGAATACTGTCATATAGTAGCTAGCGGAGTAACAGTAGTTCTGAATATTTTTTCATTATTTCCTAGTGGATTAATTAAGTTATTACTGCTGTATTCACTCCTTGCTTCTCCACTGGTGTCCACTGGAAATCAGAACCGACATTCTGTGCTCTGCACCTGCACAAGTGCCTGATGTCAGATCAAGATCATCAGTTTTTACAACAGTCCCATTATTAACGGAGGTGCACTGAGGCAGAAGGCCAACTTTGATCTTTCAAACCAATCCATTTTTAGAGGTGAAACCTTTTCTCCTGAGAACTCTGCTTTTATGTTTAATAAAGCAAGTTAGATAAATGAACTCTGTTAAGTTTGTTATGGGAAGGTATCAAATACAGGTTGTCTCCCCTAATGGATTTTACTGCAGAAATGTTTCTTTTAGCACACTATAACTAAAGACAAAATAAACACCTTTCTGCTAGGGGGAAGAGCATTGGAAAAGGGAATCCATCTACCAAATGAAGTTAGTTTACTCTAGCCATCAACCAACTATATGCCAGACTTCCACTCCAAGCATAGAAGATTTCAGTCTAGTAAATGTAATAATACATATCACAGCATTGCAATTGTTGTTTTCTGATGTGAGAAGTAAACTGTGAATCTGAACTCCACAGGTTTCTAATGCAAACATCCTGGAGAAACATTATGTAGTGTCTCAAAACCTTTGAGCTCCTCTAAGCACCCCAAAAACTACTTCACAATATATAATGAAAAATTAACTTCCATTTCATCACCAGAGCATAAATGGCTCAAGCCATAAAGCAGTGTACCCTCTCTGCCTTACGTGTACCCATACAGATGAGTCTTTTGGATAGGTCATGAAAAAAACCATAATTCAAAGGAAGTCCAAGACTGCACACAAGCAACTGTGAAGTTGCTTTCATCACTCCTGAGGAATCTGCTGGGAAAAGGAAATTGGAGAGGACAGAAAACAAAATAATCTTCTATATTCAAGACCAGAGAATACCATAGACCTACAGTTCGCCATGTGGGTGACGATCAAAAATGACTGCATTTTCCTCATTGTTACATTCAAGAGCACTGGCTAGATGGGAGGAACATGGAATAACAATAAGAAAATATTTCAACTGCAACCTACGTTTAATTCTTAACTTTGTCTTTAATTTCTGAAATGGTAATCTGCTAAAATACCAGTGAAATGCTATGTGAAGCATCAGAAGCAATTCAACTAAATGGTATAATAATCCACAACAGAAAAGTTACATTGTAATTTTGGAGGGCCCCTGATTTTATGAAATTTCTTTTTTTCTCTTTGTTAACTCCACAGAAAGTGCTCAGACTTTCTGGAACTGGCACAAATGCCCAATAATCAGATTACTGCAAACTACCAATGGAGAAGCACAGCATATGGTGGGACCACTGCAGTGGATGTCCTTGGCCAGGTGTGGAGCTCCAGACTCTTCCAATGTACTGCTGGAGAACATCACACATGACATAAAATAAATATCTCTGGAATAGTATTGAGAGAGAAACAAGGGTTTTTCTCCCACCCCAAGGTTCTGATCCTGATCTCACTGATGAGACATTCAGAAAGTTTCTACAAGATGACAGATTTGTTTTGTTTGTGAGCATGTTTTGAGAAGTGGTGGAAGTGCCAAGAAAGCTTATTAAATATTTATACAGCTTACACATTTACAGTGTGACTTAAAAACATTTCAGAGTGTCCCTAGTTGAAACAGCTTGATGCCTAAAAAAAGTAGTTGCATGCTGCTACAATTACCCTGCTATTCAGTGTATTCATAGTTGTGATTTTTAAGAACAGAAAGCATATCTGGACTTTGCCATACAGTGAATGCGTCACATGGTTAATATGGCAGATCCATATACTGAAGAAAAATCACCTTACCTGCCTCCTAGTACTGCTATTTATCATTTGCATTCCAAAGTCAAAAGGCAGAAGTTCAAAACTGCCGGAATTTTCAGGTTATGCCATTTCCAAATTTTCTTTAATAAGCAACTTGTGTTTGTATAGATCCCCTATACAAACACTATTCAAAAGTCATCTTAAAACGGCACAGACTTATTCCTGTGCAGATCTCTGTGCTGCATCCTTTGGTTTCTTCACATGCTTCATAAGAAATTTTACCATTCTTGCTAATTTGAAATTCTAATCAACAGAAGTTCAAACAGAACTTAAAAATACCTTGTAACCTTAAGAGATAAAGGTGCTGCAAAAATTCTCTACCAAAGGTGTATTATCCAACAAGATATGCGTGAGTCTATATGCAGATTTCCATGCAAGAACAGATGTTAACATCTCTTTAAGAGGCGAACATATCTACAGGTTATCATACAACACCGCAAAACCAGGCAGACTCACCAGCAGAGAAGATCCTCTCATGCAGTGACACATGCTGCTGCAGCACTGTTCTGAATAACTGGACGTCACTCACCAAAGGCATCTAGTGATCCCCAAAACAACATTTATACATCTCCCCATCCCTTCCAACTGGAAAGATCTTTATGTGTTGTAAATTATACTAATAATAAAGATATTAAAAAAATGTGGGAGGGGAATATTTTTTTCTTCTTTCAAGACCTGAAATAGGTAAGAAATTGATGTAAGAGTAGAACAAATAGCTACCAAGATACCAAGCAAGATCCTAAAGACTTGTACATGGAGTACCTCAGAGAACACTTGCTCTCTGGATTTCAATATAATCCAGCTTGCTCCCCGAGTACTTTGGAGATTGTTCAAGAACATCCAGCAATGGAAGGATGTAGAAGTGTGCTAAAGCCCAGCCTAGCAATACCTCCAGTGCAGCTTATATTCACTGCAATTTTACAATATAAAAATATTATAGTCTGCTGATATCTTGGATTATTCTCCTTCTAGACAGCTCCATTCTTGCATACACTCTGATTATCTCTCCTCTCTCTTCAGCGGGGAAAGCCCTGCATTGGCACTGTCAGGTTTCATTACACAACTCAAGGAACATTCTGTTTTACTGACGTTTTCTATAAAGCCAAACCAAACCACATCCCAACAAGCTAAACAACAAGCTTTTGGAAATTAGTAAGCTAAACTATTCTCCTCTTTCACTTTCCCAGCTTTGCAAGATGTAATGGACTTTGATTAAGTGCTAAGTAGTTCTGAATAACTTGGCTACGAATCTTGTCGTTCATTCCCAAGGGGAAAGGGGAGTAAGCCACATTATGGTGAAGCTTTTTAACCAAATAGATGTTTTTATTAAAACTCCACAAAACATAGCTTGAGGCAGTCCTTTCTATCATTTCCACTCCAAGAAGAGTGGATGGGGCACGGTAACTACTAAGTGCTCAAAGTTAGAAGCCTCTAAATATTAATGTACAGTACCTTAAAAATTGTCCTCTCAAGGCATTTCAGTTCCACGTTCCTGCACAAACAGCACAGCTGCAGAAGATGCCAGAAACACACAGCACGAAGAAGTGTACAGAACCTTATTAACTTATTTTTCTAACCATTTGCTATGGTCACTGCTACTTCCCTTTCAATATTTTCTTCTTTATATACAACGTCTATACTTACGACTACCAAAATGATCAATAAATGAAACAAAAAGAGGGAAAGAAAACCAGTGATACAAGACACCTTAGAATGTTTCTTGTAATCTGCCCATCTGTCCCGGGGACTGGGTGTGCACTTGGGACTTACATCCTGCTCTTCAGTCAGTCATAATCTCACATTTCATGCTAGAAGCACACAGCTCTGTGACATCTGCGATGCTACATAAAATTTGATGTCTGAGACTCAGGATGCTTAGGAGATGCTGCACGTTCATTTTGTATTTCTGCTACTGGGTTTATGCTTAGGAGAAATGATGGGAACAAAGATTTTTTTTCCTTCCTTGCTCTATTATACTGTCTGCTGCAAAGAGGGTAAAGCAATATGTATGAGCATGCATTAGAGACAAAAAAACTGTAAGTGAAAAAAACTGCCCAGGAAATGAATGGAAGAAATTATATACAAAAAAAAGATGATGTCATCTTCATCCTGTAACAGCCACTGGACAGGTATGGTTCAAGATTCTGCAAGAATCTCTAGACTGGAAGGCAAAGACTTTCTATTTCCAAGTTTAGTCACGTATAACCTGTGTTTCAAAGTGTCTTCTATCTATTTACTAGAAGATCGTAAGCCTGGGAAGCTGCTTTAGGGAGCACGCACGAGAAGCGGTTTTGCACTGTGGAGACTGCAAACAAAGTATGTTTTATCCCAGTTTGTGCTAATTTCAAGTTCACTTTCCTATTTATCTTACTACCTGCACAGAAAGCTGTCAAACTATTTTTTCCTACATTAAATGTGACACAAATTTTGAACAGAGAATTCATATCACTTGAGGACATAGCACATGCTGATTTTTTCAGGCTTTTTTTGAATCAGCAATTCTTAAGAAGGTTCTACATAAGACACTATTTGACTCCTCAACGTTGGAACTAAGAAGAACAACTCAAAAGAAAGAGTTTCCTCCTGGTTCTTTGAAAGCAGTGTATTTGGAGTGGGAAAAATTAAGACACAGCACTCTCCTAGATTCAAGTTTTGCTTTTGCTCTAGTGGATACCAACTCCACAGAAGTAGGCAGCATCTTCAGGAACAGAACTGAGGTTTTCAGGAAATTATTTCTGAATGTCAAAGAATCCTCAGTGAATCAAAGTGATAAATACAGCATAGCTGCTTTGTAACGGTGAACTGCGATTAAAAGAAGTTTGCTGTGGGTCAGGTCTTACTCTGTACCGCAGGTGTCAGTCAGGATTGTATCTCAGCTCTGCCGTGTACCACAAAATAATGGTAGTTATATCTGTTGGTTTGGACCAAATATTTTTCTTCCTCTCCAGAACACATGCACATTACAGTAACTACTTTTGCAACACAACTTCTTCAGCCCACTATGGATTCATGAGTTAAGGCCAACACCTATCGGAGTCAGTCTTTGGTCCGTGATTACTCCCCCAGACCCAGCATGCAATACACGCTCCTGAACTGCTTTGTGCTTCAGAACTCACTGACCTACACACTTCATCTCTAGGCTCTCCTTCCAACCTTATACGCTATCCTCAATTTTTTGTCATAATTGCAGTCCCCAGCAGCCAGGCAGAAGCAGTAGTTGTGACACCACAAGCTGACTTACCAGCTGGCACCAATAGTGGGTTACCACTGTGGTGAAACATCTAGAGAACTAGGGAACGATCGCAGTTCATCTGCGGCGACAGATACAACTTCACAGAGATTAGCATTTTAATTGTCACACACTTTCTCCATGTAACTGAAAGAAACATTCTTCTCCAAAAGACTTGCACAATTGTGGAAGGACAAAAGCAAAAATATGGTTAAAGTTTACTTTAACAAGAGAATTTTCAAAGAAACTATTTTGCTCCCAACAAGTTGCAGCAGCGACAGCGGAGCCAGACAGCGAACACCAACGTATGAGTAAAAAAGTTTAGATTGTAGGTAGGTGAAGAGAGTTTCCTGTTTTTAAATAATTATGTGATCTTGCAATGATATATTCCGGAGGAATTAATATCACCACTACACTTGTAAAAGGAACATTCACTGCCATGTTTGTGGGGCCGAGAACACGCTGAAACAACACTGCACCCCCCACATCATTCCTGGTTGCACTGGGTTATATCCTGGAGGATGCAGGAGAATGAATCCAAAGAAGAGAATATGCACTAATAAGCAGAATTATGCCAAAAAGGTGTCCTAGTGTCCAAGAGTAGACACCTAATAAAGTAGAAGTAAACCATAATAATACATAACACTATTGGAAGTATTCTTATGAAATTACATTTTCCATAGGCTGTACCAGCATATTAAAGTACTGTTTCCTACCCAGAACATTTAGATTTGAGAGTGGAGTGAAATGTTAAAAAAGCCTCCTGAGAAAGGGCGGGTGGATGACAGAGCTATCCTGTGGAGAGCAGAGCATCAGTGCAGGGCTTTGTGCAGTGTTTGACGTTTGCAAAAGAGCTAGATGAGTATTAATACTTCTAGAATCTCTCTACCCCAAGCCCACCAGAGCCGATACACTCTCCCAGAAGCTGAGGATTTAATTAAAAGCCAAAGTGTACCCAGTAATTTAATTAAAATACTAAGCACTACCGAGTGATTGAAGACTGTATGTGTATCGCTTTGTTTAGCCCAATGACAATGCAGGGAAGATAAGGCTCCTAATAAAGAACTGGAATGAATAATGCAAGGGTCTGTACTAACATACTGTACGTGTTGCATTCATTCTAACTGTCCTCCTGCATCCTGCGGGACTTTGACTTCAAATCATCACATGCTGAATATGATTCCAGGTCTTTCAGTAAATTTCCTGAATTATATTATTTATGCCTTGGGCTTAAATAGCTTTCTAGAGGTTGCACCGTATTGATCCACAGTCTAACAACAGCTAGGCTAGCTGGCCAAATCACTGGAGAAGCAGCTCCATTTCTTTTAACCTAAATTAAATTTATTTTATGTCTTTATCCCCTATTTACACCTTATGTCCAGGGTCTCTTCGATTACACATTCTGCTCCATGGAAGTCTTCTATTCCTGTAGCTCTCAAGAGTAATTCTTGTTCTAACCAAAGGGAAATACAGCTCCATTCAGAAGCTCTATTTATACCATAAAGGAAAAAGACCCTTAGAGTGATGTACACTTCCACCCTTCCCCTTTTCTCCAGGTGTGAAGACTTATACAACATTCCCTGCTCCTGCTTGTTCAGAATATGGCAAGACCCCCTGCACACCACTTATGCATATTGGAGCAACGTGCAGCAGCTGGGGAACATTTAACGGCTGTGAACAGCTCTGTAGGTGAACATTTCCATTCCCATATGCATAAAGATACAGTTAAATACACCTATTACTTCAAAAAACTTACTGAAGAAGATACTATACCTTAGTGATTAGAATATCCATAAATACAGTTTTTCAGCTCTTGAAACTTTCCTCCAAGGCCAGAAATACTTAATATCAAAAGCCGCTGCCACAGACTAATGTTCTTTTCAATTTTGTGAGAACCGATGCACACGGATCGTTACGCCATTTCCTCTAAAAGACCCACAGCAACCTAGCAGAGAACTCTGGCACAGAACCAGGTAGTCTCAGGTCCCAGTACGTAACTTTAACATGTTATACCTTCAATAAGGAATTTAAGACCACAGGTGGCATTTTCCTTTAGGTAATAATTTGTTTAGTTAGTTTTTAGGGGAAAAACCCCTCTAGTTCCTGGAAAGAATCCTGACTTTTCAAGGCAAATTTTGACAATTCACTTCAGTATCCTTTTTCTCTTCCCAGTTCTGATGCAGCAATTGGTGTGATGTTTTTTCCCCCACTTCTTCCAATGAAGAATTTAGACTTTCACCAACAAAATCCACTGGGTATCAGTCCTCCCTACCTAAGCCTTACTTCATGGTCAGTCGAGCCAACTGGTAACACTCCTTCAGGCTTTGTCAGATTATTATGGCATGGGTTTGAGCCTCCTGTGTTTACTTCAAATATCAAGCACAAAAGTAAAATCAGTGCTTAGGTGCAAGGCTATTCGCTAAATATATTTGAGGGGGATGCTTTCTAGGCAGTATCCTTCCTTTTCAGAACAGACCGCTGCAGCCTCCTGACAACGAGCAGAAGCTTTCTAAGCGCACCATCCTGGTGAAGCTGTAACCTGTGCCTGGGAGACTCTGGATAAATAAGAACACTGGAAAGAAAGAATTTTGATTAGAAAAGGCAGAGCACTTTAACCTTCAAAAATGTTTCCTTTAACATCTGGCAGGGAGGTGGCTATTATCCTAATTTTTCTGATAAGAAAAAAATGGCTCAAAGACTGAGCAAATGACTTCCCTAAAGGCACTGAGAGGGATGGAATTAGAAATAAGGTAGTCTCAGCTAGATTTTTATGTTCAAGTTCACTAGGCCACATGTCTCTTGTGCACACAAGACAATTAAAAATTGCATCTTCTTTTACTTTATGCATATACTTCTTTCTTCTGTACCCATAGGACAGGTATGTATGAATGTGACACAACAACAAAATGCTTATTTTTTCCTCATACTGTGGCTTCCATGCGAAAACCACCTGAAGGCTATATAGTAAAGGACTTACCACATCAGTAGTGTCAAAATAAAACCCCTTTTTTGTTTTGTTTTTAAAAGGAACATGCTAACTTGTTTTATTTGAGGAGACCTCGAGGCCGTAAGGGACCGAGTGCCCCATTCCAATGACATGCATTGACGGGGACTATAGGCTCGCTATACATTACTGAATCAGAGTCGCCTGTTGCAAAACTTGAGGTAGCACAGTGGAAGAAATCAAAATCAGTACATGCTGTAAGAAACCTACATCAATTGAACAAGCTGTGGGACTAGACTAGAGCCCTTTCAAACTGTATTTCATGATTCCTAATTATACACAAACTATGAACTTAAAAAGCTGTGGACAGCTTTCCTAAAGCCTAGACACTGAAGTGTTTTTCTGGGTCCTATCCTTGGAACCCATGATACACCAATTAGTTGCTTTTAACTGTTTAATTTCTAATTAATTTATTTAATTTTATTTTCAGAATACATTTTACTCAGAGAGACCAACATTAGTTGGTTGCTCCTACTCCCTATCAAATAAATTAGAGTCTCGGGAAACATCTTTGTAAAATAAAACAAAACAAACCAACCCTTTGAGTTTGCATTCAAATATCAATATTTTTCTTTTTTTTTAAATACTTGCAGCAATGTAAGCTAAGATGCCAGGCGTTACTGGAATGGCTGAGGCAAAAGTACTATTCTGGGAGCAACTATCTTAGGAGAACAGTCAACAGAAGACAGCTGAATATGGTACGTCTCAAGGCCGGGCAGGAAGACATGCCAGAATTACAGTATGTAACCAGTAGCTAATAAGATTTCTTTTTTACTTTAATACTTCTTTCTGAACTGGTTGACTCCATCTCCAGAAGCAGTGTGCATATTTAATTTTAATGAATGGAAGTGCATCTGTTACACCAATACATAATCATGTCCTGAAGCCCTTTGGGTTTGTACCAGATAAACCTTCTCCATCTAGAAAGTGAATTTACCAGTGCCATTACAAATTCTTCTCCGCAGGAAAAGCTTCCATGGAAATGGAACGATGATTTAATATTTTACTGAGTGTTAAGAGAAACATTAGTTTCAAGACACACTGGACTACTTTGGACAAAGATGAAGCAGTTGTCTGAGGTTTTTGTTTGTTTGTTTGTTTTCTTTTTGGCTTATACAAGTTTGTTTCTTTCTTCCTGTCCTTTTGAAGATAATTTCTAAATGAACTGAGTAAATCAGATCATTCCACATTTATTCTGGCACAATCCAGACAAGTGCCTCATCTCTCCTGTCTATGAAGGAGCAGCTCTGTTACACAAGTTAAGAATGTGCAGCTGGTTTTCTTCCACCTGTTTGATTAGTGAATGACAGTGAGACCTGCTGCCGCAGTATCCGTAAAAAAGGGACCGTTTCTTCTGTGAGGACACATTTTGTTTCTGATGGCTAACAGAAATACTCAGTGCTTGATTTGAGTCTGTTCTGTTCTTCCTCTTACCCCTCTGCTTAGCAGAAGAGCAAAACAGAAATAAAGCAACAGATGTTTTTAAATAATACAAAGAAAAGAATTCTGCCAGGTTATTACAGATTTATACAGAACTCAATTTAAAATAGGGATGTGGAAAAATAAGTATCGTAACATACCAGAACTCTCTTTTTTTATACTTATTAACTATGCTTATGTGTTTGTCTGTATATATGCACATGCATATATCTACAGAGTATGAGACAAGTTTCTGAAATATTTTAGAAGGTATGTTTGCCAAATATTTAAAAAAGTTTTGCTCCTGTCCCTGCCAAGACTACAGATTTTTACAGCTTGCTTATAATGCTTTCTCATGGTGGTTGGCTCTCCTTTAATTTGCATTTACTCATCAATGTTTCAAAGTCCTATCCACTGTTAATTTTATATATATATAATTTATATATGGAGGATAATTTGGTGCTTCCCAAATTAATATATTTAATTTGGGAAGCACCAGATTATCTTTAGAACACACCAGACTTAAGTCAGGAGGTGGTTTACGATGTAGGATATTTTGTAAGAGATATATATAATGCCAGTTTGTTTTTAACATTGTTCTAGTGCAAGATAAATGTCTTCCCCACGGGTTTATTACCTCATCACCTTAAGGTCAGCTTTGAGATACTTTTTTCAAATGACTGCTCAAATTCGTAACTTTGTTCCCATGAGTAACTTGCCTCATGATCACTGTTCACATACAAAGGAATGTGTTGCACTGAAACCTGTGTAGAAATTAACGTGAAGACTTCACCTGTATTTTTTAGACATACATTTTTTGATGAGCTATGAGCTGTCTTAAATAAGTTCTTTCTCTTATTTTAATAATCAACAAGAATACCTCTGTTTCTGTCAATGATTCCTTTCATCTACTTAATAGGCATTTATAATTGCCTGTCTCACTGCCCCTATTTTTTCTGTTTGTTTTCAATGTAGTTAAACATTCCTTTACATGCTTTTTCCCCCCTCTAGGCAAATAAGATTACTGTAATACTTGGCTTGTTGCTTTACCTCCCTATTTTATAGTCTTTCACAGTTCAGCCTCTCCTTTAGCTTTCTTTCATTTTCCTGCATGAATGAATTTGTCATCCCAGCCAACTGTACCACGCAACATGTGCATCTTGTACTACTGTCACCTCTTTTCTTTATTTTCCATTCCTCCTGTCACCTCCTCTAATCTAAGCAAAGAATGAAGAATCTTAAGTGTTTTTATGCATCAACCTTATGAGAAACAAGCCACAAAGCAGTTGGGTACAAATCGAGTTATCAGCTAGTCAGACACATTGATTTTCTGTGTTGCTGAGCTGGAGCAAGCAGCTTGCTATTAAACTTGTTAGAACTAGAAACCATTTTATCTAGACAATCTTACCCACTTTGATCATATCTTGATGACGCATTTCACCAACTTCTAATAAAAATTTAACATGGCATTTATCCAGTTTGCATTAAAGTCACATTCAGCACCATCTCCGAGACGCCCAGCACACTGTACCCTGCAAAGACTACAATCTGTGTCCTTTAGTGTCCTGAGATGCTTTAGGAGTTGGATCTCACTCATAACGAGCAGTGGACAGTGATCTATGTGGATAAAGCTATATCCACGTGAACTTCCTAACTGATTAGGAAGGACAGTTACGCCCTTGCAGAGGAGCAGCCTGTGGTGTGCCCCAACAGTGTGCTGCGCCCTCATCCACGCACCCAGCACCGCGGCAGCGCTCTGCCTGACCAGCGAGTCAGACTCTCCTTCCCTGACTCGGATCTCACTGCTGTAGAGGCCACTTGGGAACACACATCCCTTCAGATCAAGAAACAGATAAACATCGATACCTGCTAACATCTCACAAATGAAAACTGCAAAACAACACGTTTTGTCTTCACCTGTGCCTGAGGTCAGCAGTTACTGCAGAGTCTCCACCACCAACAGCGGCAAACACCTAACTGTGCGAGTGTCCACGTTCTGGGAAAGTATAACTGGTTAGGATACAACCTAGGCCAGTAAAACACTAACATCTTTCCTGTCCACATAGGCAAGAAATACCGCCAACAACTGTTTGATCAGATTGCACAACGGAGCAGTTACTTCAGCCTGATCAAACTGGAACATTCCAACGTTTTCTGTCCTATTGAGCAGCTGCTCTGGCCAAAGAACACAAAAAACTTGAGATTCCTATCTGAGAGCACACAAACAAATTGGCAACGTCTCTCTCCAGCACTGCTACTGGAAGGTGAAGCTAGGTTTCCTTTCCAGGGCCCCTCATCTCAGCCACCCCGCTGATTGCCAGGCGTTCTGGATGGGTGGAGCCTGACCTACGGACGTGTCCAGCACGAAGTGGCCTGCAAACAGCAAACCATGCAGCACAAAAGCTGCTGAAGAGCTGGGCACACCATACTAATTTTTCTTTAATTGCTGACTAGGACTGGATCTAACATGACAGATCTGAAATTCCTTTACTGACCCTCCATAATATCCTCGCACATCTGATGCAATTCCACCAACATGAAGGACCCCTGCAGGCTTCTGTGTGTTGGCTTTACACAGCAAACAATACCACAACTACTTTTTGCTGTAAAATACTCAGCCTCTGCTATAAAATTAAGCTATGCTTTCTGTGCAAATAGTTTCTATGGCTTAGAAGTTTACAGCTCAGCATCTTTAAAAAATGTACCCAACTTTATTTAGTATTGATATACATCTAATCAAGTAATTAAGACACAGCCCATAAAGTGTAATTTGCAAATAATCTACCTTTTCCTAAAATATCTTTCCAGAACTCTGTGTTAAATAGCTACTTTACTCACAAATTCGCTGCCCCTGGTTTTAAAGCAAGTCTGTGGTAACCACCTGCTTAGCACATCACTGAACCGACAACTTCACTTCCAGATCAAGGACCACAGGCGGTTCATTTCGGACTGCTTACACTTCCAGCAGAAATGCTGCAACTGAATGGAACTTGAAGAATATGATTCCTGTAATTCCTTGATGATATAACTGCCTGCTAAATCTGATATTAAATAAATACATTATTTCAATACAGTTGTCATCCATCCTAAGACACTAAACTATTGAAAAAGCCCAAAACTAAAGAACATCCCTGTCTGGAAAACACGCCTGATGTAACTGTCATCCAGAAGCGTTTCACAGGAAGCTGGTTTTGTTCTAGTAGTGTTGATTTAAAGGTTAGCCAGTCAGAGAGGCACAAAATGAGATTTCATTTTCAAATTTCTCTTTCTCACTGAAGCTTGCAAAGTGCATCAGCAATTAACAATTCCTATCGCTTCTCCCAGTTCGCCGAGTGAAAAGGCTCAGAACTCATCTTACAAATTGCTCTTTTGAAGATCAAAGGGAAACCAAATTTGTCTGTGTGTGCTCTGGATGAGTTTGTAATTTACTGGAACTTTCAGAGGAGGCTTGGCAGCACGCTTTTTTCACAGCCCTAGGGTACAGGATTCAGGGGAGCTCTGTGACTCTTCCCTTCTGAGTTCCTTCTTGGCTTTAATTGGCACCTCATTAGAAATTAATGAAAATGACATCCTCTGTTCTTCCTGCTCCAGGCACAGAACGCTACAAAAAGGCCCATCACAATTCATAACACATTCAATTTATATAGCAATAGCTCTTAAGCATTATTTATGAGATGTGAATCTCTTGTCAGCAGTTAATAGCTTGTACAGAGTGGAAATAGAATGAAAAAAGATCTTGAGAGTATGTGTGTATGTGCATATGAAAATAAATCTTTCTACATCTGAAAGATGTTGTGTTTGAATTTGAAGAACCCTTACTGGAACTCCCTTCTCAGCAGTGAATTGTTTTTCTTCATGGCAAAGCCCTGCAGCACTGTCAAATCTGTCTAAAATTCCACGTAGTGGCAAGGGAATGAGCTCAGCAGCATCGCCTCTCTCTCGACAGGTCTTACAGGAGACAGTGGAGCCAATACAGCGGTCTCGCAAAGATCTCCGAATGTGGTGTAAAGAAACAGCCCACTCTCTCTGTCCCCTTCTAAAAAGGTTGTGCCCCACTGGACAAGTCCCAGTTACGCTGGATTAATATCTACAGGTATGTCTTTATTAAAGCATTGTCCAGAATGTACAGATTTTTCTTTCAACCATGTTTCACTAAAAATCGCACTGGAAGACTCATCAGGACACATCAGCAAAAAAGGGAGATGATTTCCAGTGCTTTTAATATTAGGACAAGATGTGTAAAATGGCAAACAGTAAAACTGCTGTTGTGTGGAGTCTTCAAGAGTTAATCTGGATTCTAACAACAGTGTTTCAGACACAGCTTTAAACAACATTATATTTATGTGGTTAATCCTTTTTCCTTACATCCAAGCAAACACATGCATTTCCTTCTAAAGCTCGTGCCTGCCTTTTTATCGGTTCTGACTACCAGAATTTCTTCTAATGTGTAAAGTGGAAGGTTTTTCCATGTTTTTGCCCATTGCTTCAGTTAAGGATTGAGATGCCAAGAATATAATAGCAGTGGTCCCAAGTCCAGTTCAATGTTCTACCTTGACCATTACTTTTGAGGAATATCCGTGCTTATTTTACACCAGTTGGTCATATTTCCAACACTTCCAGTTAATACCTTTGCTTCACATTATCACAGAAAGGATAACCTGATTACATATAGATTTAGAAAACATTTTAAATGAATGAGATTTTTAACATATTTATTCTATCCCATTTCCCGTCACCGCCTCCCCAGGGTTTTTGATCTGGCTTGGCATCCGTGACCTAACCAACCTGATTTTCCAGATAGCAGGGCAACGTTAGTGAGAACGGTTCTAAGGCAGCTGCTTGAAAAAGGAGAAAAGCTACATCCTGATGCGTCCTGGTAAAGCAGTTCAAGCGATGGGAACCTGTGTTGCTCAGTGGTATGATTTTGTTTGCTTCTTATTAATATCACTATCAGAAATAAGCAGCGCAGCGTACGCCTAGTTTCATATCACATGAGAGCGTTTCATTATAGATAACACATGTTCCGAATATAGTATTAATGACACATTAGAGATGCACAGATAAACCAAAGGTCTCCGGCCTTCTCAGCTCTGTTGTGAACAAGGGAATAGACTCCCGATTCCCACTTCTCTCATTAATATGTGGAATATAAATGGTTATTATATGTCCTTTAAACTATATAGGATGTAATATGTAATGTAGAAGTGCAAATTTTCATTTCCTCACTTATTGCTGGGGAACTCAATTTTTAGTTTTATATCATGTCTACTCAATGTTAAATTATGGAACTACTTCAAGAAAACTTGAGAGGAACCCACTAGATTTATCTGTCATCCAGTTTACAAAAAAAGGCAGGTCTTATTTTATGATTTTAAAACATTACTGATCAATGGAAGGACTCTTAATTTAAAAGCTGTTTTCAACTTCAACTTACATAGCTCCAATTTTGCAGTATGGAGAGAAGATTAATGATATAACATAATCACTAAGTCATATTTTCTCCAATTCTCCCCAAACTTTAAAACTCTCTTGCTCCCAACATTAGGGAGGATTCTTCTCTTTCAGTCAGGTACCTGTGAGCAGCCTCAGGCATTTGATACGTGACAGCAGCAGCCCAAGAGCAGAAAATCCTGCCTCCACCATGCTGAGCAGAAAGAGCCGCACCAAACTGTGTCATTCATAGAGCTGGATTTCTTTGGTTTGATAAAAATCCTACTGGATACTTCAAAGAATCCAGGCACACGATATCCGTAACAAGAATTTCAACCTTACAGCTTTTGATTTCATGTTTGGTGGCTGCACAGAGAACGTATGTTAGTTCTGTGGCAGTGCTCCAGTGTCTGAAACACAGGCTGTCTCCTGTCCACAAGAGCACAACACAACGGTAATCTCTAAAGGCTGAAGAGAGGCAGAACGAAGGATAACATGGAATCTTTGCAGATTTCTATCACTTCTCTTCACTTGATATTTGGTATTCAATACAGAATTAATTAACTGGGTCTTTGTAATTAGCTTAGCCAATCCTTTCTCTTCCCACTGCTGCTCAGAAGGACATGCCTTCTATCCAGAAAATATTTTAGTATCATATTCTGCATTTCACAAGTGCAATGTGAATTGCACCTATTGTCTACACAAATCCTTTGTGAATTATTCCCTTGCTGAGACACCATAAAGGAACGAAAGACACTTGTCCAAATGTATCAGTACGAGCATGGGCAGAGAGCACAAGTGTAAGCTTTCAATACATGATTATATGAACAAATTATTAGCAGGTAAAACTACCATGTGCATTATCGCTGGGTCTGATGAGCACATTTAAACCAGTTATGGACACAATTGTTCCATGAAGGAGAGAGCATCTCCTCGGGAATCTAGTCACATTAATTATTATTTCAGAAAAGATTATTTGCATGTAATATGAAACCCCAAGTTAGCTGTTTGCATGAGATTATCATCCTCAGTTCAATTAGCTGAACAGTGTCACCAACTTCAGAAAAGCCAGGCAGGATGATTTTAAGTGTATGGTGAACAAGTTTCCCCCCCAACAGCTAACTGTGAGAATGAAAACATTTTCAGTTAGAGGTTTTTCTGGTTTTATCTTTTTAAAAATCAAGTAATTACAAAAAGCAGAATGTAGATGCTGACCTATGTTCTTTTAAGCTCTGTAAAAACCTTGTCCTCTTTGCATATTTACTGATGTGCTTTGTGTTTCTTCTCCTGTCAAGTGGGTATGATGCTCTCCCGCCTTACAGGAACTTTTGAAGCTGAATTCATTAACATCTGAGATCTCCTGAGACCAGGCAGTACATCAAGGCCAGAGTTTTAAAGGGGAAATTAGACAGGAACTAATTACAACTTTTTACTGCCAGTGGAAGCTATAGCTTCTGTTTAAGGTATCTTTGAAAGATACAAAATGCAAGTGTTCTCTGTGTTTCCACCTTTGATATGGATCTGAGCCCAGCTGCACGAGAAAGCCGGATGCTACTGACAAGCGGTACTCACCACAGCGACATGATCCCAGTTCCTGCTGTACTAGCTCCAGTTTTGTTTGGCACTGGAAGCATCGGCGTCTACTCTTCTGTTTGGATCGACTGGTTTCTTCAGGCCTGTCATTACTGTCATCCAGTAGCCGTGGTCGTTTCACAGGAGAAGCGTCACTCTCCGACTGTGAATCTGTTGTATTCACAACAAATATTTTAGGAAAAATATTAGAACTTCCTTGCTGAGGCATCCCTTTGGGCAGATTGAAGGTCTATTGCTTTCAGCTGGGGTCACCACCAAGCAGCGTGCTACTTCCCATTCTATTGCATACACACATTTTCTTAACAATCAAAATGAGTATCAAATAAAGAACAAATTATCCTTTGTTCCCTAGAAGAAACCCTCCTGCTGGCAGCACTGAATAGAAAATGAGCTGATTAGCTTCCTCGCAGCCATGCCTGGGTCATAGACGGATACACGTACACACCATCCTACACAACTGCAGCCTTCATCTGTCATCTCCTTTAGTTTCTCCTCTGCACCTCCTTCATTCTTGCTCCACGAACTGAAGGAGGCTGCTGATAAAAAACAACTGAATGTGAGTTCGGCTTATTTCCTCCTTGGGCAGAAGGCAGATTTTTAAGGCACGGCATGTAAACTAGATCTCATAGGAGTGAAGGCTGCACATGAAAGCACCATACTGCGCTTCCCTCTCTTTCCACACGGATAACAATTTAAATGTAAACGAGTGTACACCAACAATACAAACCCAAAGAAAATAAGCCCAACCTGTACGTGCATGCTATAAATTCAAAGTGCTCAGCTGTTTTTAAAGAATTAGTCAGAATACTATTTGCATTAACAAAATTATACATTTCAGCGTATAAGAAAATAGCGTGGGGCTCTACAGTAGCCCATGAAATGCACATAACCAACTGGAACACGGGATGCCCAAGCCTTATTTTCGTGGCATGTCAGAAGCAGAGGATTTCAGCAGATCTGCTGCTCTGCAATCTGAGTCAGGTCAGGCTAGAAAAGACATTTTCCATTCCCAAACCTGTGCACAGCAGAAACAGTTCTGTATTTATTTCTAATAGATGCTGCAAATAAATTTAAACCAACCTGTACTAAAAACTCAATTGTTTGTAGCAGTGCAAGAAGACCAGCTGCTGAAAGCCATTACTGCAATCAGCATTCTAGTGCAAGATGGTGATCAAGAAAAAAAAAAAAAGAGCATTAGTTCAGTTAAATTCGTTTTGAAAGGCCATTAATCCAACAAACAACAAGATAACTACACCTTTTTGGCAGGACAGTAGCCTATGAGACATGTTTTTACCTTTGTGTGTGTCCTGTGCTTACGGCAAATGTCTGCTTTGTGCTAGCTGTACGGAATGAGCCAGGAAAAGATAACTGCCCTGGCTAAAACACCGGCCATATCCTTGGTATTTCCATGAGCTTCTCTGATCCACTGCTTATGAATACCATGACTTCCCTTGACCAAATACTGAATGAAGTCAGACCAGGAATACCTGCCAGCCTTTCCCTCCAGGTGTGCTCCATCAGCTTTCCCTGGCTCCTCTCATGCAGTATAAATTATCCCACTCTTCTTCCCTGTGTTTCAGACCTTGCCTCACAGTGCTTCGCCAGTTGTTGGACTCCAATATTACAGCCATTACAAATATACAACTTACTTCACTTGGATCTGCTTTATTTCTGTCATATTGCTCTTGAGATACGCTGAAAATGTGCCTGGCTTTTCAATAAGAACAATGCCCCGCATCTCACATTTAACAGAACAGTGAGCTGCTTTCTGCACACTACACAGGTGATAAGTTTTTATTGAGCTGCAATAATTTTATCTGATGGATGCCTCAATGCAGCCTTCTTTTTGATCAGTGTCATAGATTACAGCTTATACCTCACAAAATACATCTATTAAGCCTAAACTGACATTCAGGGTGTAACATACTCCATCTCTGCGTGCCTGGATGTGCAGGAGCCTTGGCAAGGAAAAGAAAAGAGTGGATAATGAATTAATAGAGTTATGGAACAACTAGTCCTGTCTTCAATTAAATCTCTGCAGAAGATGATCCAACAGAAAGATCCCCTGAACAGACTGCAGAGATCCCGACTCGTGCCCCGAGGCAACAGTTCCCAGAGTGCCTGGAAGAGCAGGCTGGCCTCGAACGCAGTAGGGTGCAGCTCGTGCGCTGTGACCTGGCTGACTCAGGGTTCAATAGAATTCTGTTCAGCCCACCTTGTTCCCGAAGAGGGAAAATACACGATTTGTAGTTTATTCATTACTCAGAGAAGCAGATATGCTGCTATTTTGAAAGAGCTCCCTCCCACACATCTTCGCTTCTGGAAACATAAGCCACCCTGGTACTTCTGAGAAGCACATTTGGCATTCTGAATTAAGCCGATGGAAACCATAGTGGTCTGCTTATAATAAACTCCAAATGAGGGATTCATGTGTATGAGTCAACCAGTGTCTAATCCGTTAATGAAGCCATGTGCCTTAATGAGAAAAATAGCTACTCCCAGCCAGGCTAGTCCTCCTATAGTGAAAATATTTGATTATACATTTCCTGTTAATTGGTGATGACTAACTGAATATTAACATAAGATGGGTAATATGATTGAAATTAAAATGTAGATATCTAATTTTGTAAAATGATATCTTTTTTGCCATAAACAGTGTTAACATCGAGGTAAACTCAGCCTGACTCTCAGGGACAGTATCTGATCACTGACTGCACGGCACCTTGAACACGGGGGGACAGGCTAACCCTCATTGCAAAAGGGAGCGACAGCACACTGCTTACGTCTTCTTACGGGCAAGTACAAGGAGCGAGGAGAAAGCACGGATAAGAAATCAGAACTTTTAGATTTCTTCCAGATCACGTTGCCTTCCACAATATTGACACGAGCAATACAGGACACAAAATAAATATTCCAGCACAGCTTTACTACCTCGATTGCTGAAACAAATACCCTACGGAACAGGGGGAAGAGCTACAGCTAGAGTCAAGGGTAAACTCTCAGTGTGAACTATTAAACAATCAAAAATGGCTACAGAGACTAGGATTCTTCCAGCCAGTAGATGATTTGTGCAACAAGAATTACTTCTTGCTTTGCTTTTAAGAAACATTTTCCACACTCAACTTGCATTATAGCGTTATACCTAAACCAACTAATTCTCAGTCTGAGACAGGAAAGAAAAAAGAACACTTTCTTTTACCTGCACATGTGAAAATTATACAACTTTTATGTAAAAAATGAAGGAAAACAACAGTAGAGATGAGACATCCCCAAAATTTCACAAAGAAATTGTTCAGCAGAGTAGCTGCCATTGACACTCTCCCATCGTAATTTTAACTTGGAGTTGAGAAACAAGGATTCTTCTAATCCGTACCCAATGATGAAGATTCTTCTAATTGTGGTGACTCTATCAAAGTCCCATTTGACACGAGAGAACAAAGCAGTTCAGCTGAGCAAGATGGAAACTGGAGGCTTGACTGGAAACAATAAGCAGAGGAGTATTTTGAAAAATTCTGTTATGTCTTGGACAGAAACTCACACTTGTTCCTTACTGTCACTGTTCTCTTCATTACTCATGCTCTCCTCTCAAAATTTCCCAAGTAAATGGCGTTGGAACTGTCAGAGCTGAAACCCCCTCTCTGGAGGAGTTTGCAGCTGCATGCGCATGGCTTCACTAACAATCACGATGGCTCTGTCATGGCATTTTGGGGAGAGGGTGGGAAGCTCTAAGCCCAGCAGAGACACGGACTGAGAAAATGTAACTGGGAAGGAGGAAGGAAGGAAGAGATGGGAGCGTCATAAGGGAGAGAGGAGCCCTCTTCTGCTGCTGCTTGCTTCAAGAGTGAGATGGATCTGTTTAATCTCAGGTTTGATGGCAGCTTTTGAGGCACTCAGGTTTTTTTTTTTTCCTTTTCATAAAGAACCCATCACACTGACAGACCAACATTTATGCTCTCAGCTGCCTGTGCCAACTCCAGTAAGAGCAATAATTAATGAACCCTCAAGCATCACTGCCATCTCCTCTGAAACTATTTTAAGAGGAGCTTGAGCTGTTAAAACCTCTGTCACAGAGATCACAGACAATAACTACATAACAGGGACTAACTAAAGTTTGAGCAATATTTTGTTGCTAGTTTCTACGGTTTGTGGTTTTGTTTTTTTTTGTTTTTTTTTTTTTTGAAGGGAACTTCATTATTCCATTTTTGGATGAGGGATTACTTAATTCCCTGGCATGTTGACTATGCATTAGAAATTTCATCTAGAGGAAACTGCCTCTTTACAAATCTTTCCTATCACATTTACCAGAATCATCTTTTAAAATCATCTCCTCTACTTCAAATGAACCTAAAATTAACACACTTGTTCCAAAATCCATTTGCTTGTTGACTATTAATGAAGAGACAGAAATTCAAGATTAACATCTTACGAGCAGAGTTTGACAACTGTGAGCACCTCAGCTGCTCCCTCTTGCTGTTTAATGTTGAAACTCTGATGTTGACATCAAGATGAACATCTCATCCAAACCTCACGCAATCAAGACTGCAGGTATCTCAAAAAATCTTACATAACCCTTTGGTACCATCTAACCACGCCATCTCTTTTCCAGTGTGATCACAGCACCCTTAGCATCACCATTGCACTGATCCCGTTTTTCCCTGACATAGAGTTTAAAAGCAAATTCACTAAAACTCATTGTCCCTACACAGGACACCGCATAGGAATAGTCCCTATAGAACTCAAATCCCGTCAGCTGCTTCTCTGCCTCAGGAGGCTCCCTGGGAAATCACTCTGAAGACGATAAATAACCCCCAGAAGCTGCATTACAGAAGTTAGTATTTCTCATCAATTACCAAAACCAACCAACAGTATTTTTTTCCAGCTCTAATAAGTAAAAACAACCAGCCAAATAACAACAAAAAACCCCAACAACTTTTAGCCTACCTGTTTGAGATACATAATGGAAGGAGCTGCTGCAAGACATTCCAAATGCGGAACGCCACTGCTGTGCTTCAGACCCTGCCAGAAAAAATCACCTTCCCCCTTTGCAACAGCGATGAAGAAAAAGGCTTCCATTACAGCCAGTGACTTAGTGGGTTTTTTGAGATTTTTTTTTTTTATGAGATTCCAGGAAAACCCAAAAATGTGGGAGCACAACCATACATAACCATACAATTGTAGTAACATCCCACTTACACACAAGAAAACACTTTTTTACTGTCCAGGAGACCTGACGCTGGCACAGGTTGCCCAGGGAGGTTGGAAATCTCAAAACGTGACCGGACATGGCCCCAGCCTGCTCTGGGTGACCCTGCTCTGAGCAAGGAGGTTGGACCAGATGGTCTCCAGGGGTCCGCTCCACCCTCAGCCATTCTGTAATTCTGAGATACACAGATGGGGGGGAAAAAAAAAATAAAATATATATATATATACACACACCAATTCCTTCCTATATCTCACATTTTTTGTTTTCCTCTAACCATGTATTGTTGATATTATCATCCATCAAAAAGGAAGCATACTGTAGTGCGGTTTAACTTAATGAGCCTATTAACTACCATCTCTAATGAAACGGAAGAGACTAATCTAGTGCCAGTAACCCAGATGAATTAAAAGCAAGTTGAAAATTGTATGACAAATAGTGAACCACATAGGGTACTGCATGCATTTGAGCTAAGTTATAATTAGAAAAAGCATGAAAATGCTTATTATCCTTTCTTGTCAATACATTTTATAATTGCTAAATTAAGTGAAAAGCTAATTAGGCTTCATCTCATATTTACGCTTCCGTACTACATCTGTTTTGGAGTTAAATTCTTGCATCCCTCCCCCTACACTCTCTGACGTCCGCATGTCTCTAGTTAATAGCAATGTTCATTTATTTCTTCAATATTTTTGTTTATACATCCAACTGATTCAAACAAGTGCATGTTTAAATGTATTCAGGCACCTGCACTGTACAGTTCCTTTGATAGGTTAACTTAGGGCATCCCAATTAGCCGAAAAGTCTTCTAAGGCAACGGCCACCCCTCTTGCTGCCGGCTGGAAGAAGGACCTTGTTTATTTACAAGCCCAGGCAACTGGGGTTCCTTTCCTGAACCCCACCAACGGAACAAGTCTGCAAACCTCCAGAGCCCACACAACAGCTGAGTTTGTGAAGAGCACAGTTGGACAGTCCTGCTGAGCACTCAGCCTGCTGCTCGCCCTCCATCTCTTGCTACAAGAGTAAACAGCTGAAGAACGCATTTAAAACGAGCTGGAACAGCAAAATCATACCCAGATAGCGACCGCGAGTGTGTGCGGGTGTGAGACTGAGCTCCTGTTGTCTTCACTACTAGGGGCAATTTACGCCGTCTAAGAGCTTGATGCTATTCTAAGGATCTTAAGGGAAGCTGTTTGTTTTTTTTTTTTCTTGATAGCTGACAAACAGCATCTCAAGCCCCTCATATATTCAGACTCTTATAAAGAATGAACCTTGAAAAGGCCAGAAGAGAGAAAGGGCCATAACACTCTACGTGTCAATTTGAACTTGGTTTCTCATTATTAAATTAGGTATTTTAGCAGCATAGGCTTATGGTTGGGAGAGGGATAACGGCAGATTTTGGTGACAGTTAAAGGTGGAGAACAAATGATATCCTAAGTGGCCTAACTAATCACAGCAGGATGATTAAGTGACGGAATAATGCCCAAATACAGATCGCTAAATGGAAGAACAGAAACACAAGAACAGGAATATACATGATGAAAAAGTTATGAAGGCAAATCATGAACATCCTGACCATTCCACTGCACCTGGAGACTACTTTCTAGTATTCAAATATGTATATTTACATATATGAATATGTATGTGCAGACACAAATATGCTTACACTGGTTCTGATAAAATGGGAAATTCAAAAGCATTCAAGCAATAGTGTGCTGCTTTTTTTTGCTGACTTTAATGAGAGCCCTCTCATGCTTTGTGAAATTCTCTACTATTGGATTAACAAGAATAGATAACGCTATAAATATTGCATATTTGCTAGTCAGCTCAAGAGTTCATAAATAAGCAGTGCTGCTCTGCTTCAAAATCCTCGCAGTATACTCCAGCTTTGTCCTCATCAATCAGGTGGTATAACAATATTCAGGAAGGTAATTCTTCAAACTAATAGCCTAAAACCAGTTCTATATAGAAACTACTTGCTCTGTTATTTTTCATTCATACCCTGAGTTCTTAGTACACCCTTCCCCCCATGGGTGTAATGAGGGTTTTCCAAGGCTAGACACAGATTCAGAAGAGGAACTGTAAAGAACTCTCGCCTGCTAGCAGTGAAAAAAAATACATATTTGCAATATTTATCTTTCAAAAAAACTTATTTGTCATTAACTGTAGAAGCTCAGTGATGCCACTAGCAACAGAAATCTTGCAAAGCGAGACTGGAATTCCAAGGACTGTAACTGATTAATGTGAAGGAAAAAAAACCTTTCTGGAAAAAAAAAACCAAAATCATTCTGAAATGCAGAGCTAACCTACCTATCTTCAAAAACCACTTGGTTTTGATTCAGTTGTTTTAAATGAACCTTAAAGATCAGTTTCTATTTTCACTGTGTTACTTTTTCTAGCAAGGGAAAAAAATTACTGGCCCTGGCACAGAAGACAATTTCTGTACACCGACTGTGGTCCACAACACATCAGAAGTCAGGTGCGTTTACCAGGCGGTTCTTACTGCTGTGAAAGGAGACATTTGGGCAGCATCTACACTAAGCTGAACCGAAGACCAGATCTACACAAAGGGAGAGGTAGAACAGATCAATGAAACTCTGAGGATGCAACTGTACATGCACCGATCCTGAAGGCTCGGAAAATTAACCATGGCACAAAACCCCCACCAAAAAACAAAATCAGGGTTGTTTCATTTTACTCAAAATATACATAAAGAATACAGTACTTACTTTTCTGTTTCAACATATCCGAGTACAAATCCTTTGTCAAAATTCTGTATGACTAAGACAAAGATGTGCTCATACGTGAATTTTAAAAGCTAATGATCTTAGAATCATACAATTTCATATTTGGCAAGAATTTCACCAACCAGACTGAAAATAACCTATCAGACCATAGAGAAAAAGTGGCGAGAAAGTAATAGGGGCAGCAGCACGCATTTTTTCAGGACAGGAGAGTGTCTTGTTTACCAAAGCACACTTCACTTATCCTGCTCATGGCCACCGAGAACCCTACTGCAAGGAACATTCTCCTGGGCCAACTAGAGGGGAAAAATCTCTTCCCTTGATCTGTCAGCTATTCTCTTGTCTAATCCAGAGACAGTGTTTGCTGTTTTCCTATCATCTGGTACTACCCTTTAATTTGACATTCAAAATAGTTTTCCTACTGGCTTACAATTCAACGTGAACTCCTCTCAAGAGATCATCCTGTCCTCTTGATTTAAGCACATTTTCCTCAAAGTCGTTCTACTTCAAATGTGGTCTTTTTCATAATGGAATTCAGGATATGGAAATGAAAACAGATGAAAAATTTGACTCAAGAGCAGCAAAAAGAGATAAAGACAAATGAAAGCTGAGGAATGGACTTACAAGTAATCAAAAGAAGTCTTAAACAGGTTATTTGGTGAAGTAAGAAGGAGAAAGGAAGGTTTAAGGGCATATCTGAACAGCACAAAGGATAAAAGATTAATTTGGGTGATTTAAGAGGATAAATAAAGGCAGGAGGAGTAACAGTTTTAAGTACCTGGAAGACATTCTCTATTAGGATGCTGGACTTGAAAACTTAGACTGAATGACCTGACAACATGGTACTAACCTCGGATAACTGGAAGTATTCCGGGGTACAGAGAGGTGTGCGTCTCAGCACCTGCCGGGAGGTTACACAAGCCAGGAGACCCTTATTCCCCACCCACATTTCCATTCCGATTACTATTTTTTAATTCTATTGCCCTGGATTTTTCTTCCTTCTCGCAAGAGAGGAAAAGCCTGTTTCTCATAAGAAATGCACCCCCGTGTAGCCAAAAATCTGCTTAAACTGGTACAGTTTCTGTGTCAGTTACAGCGTCTGCCACTCACACCAACACACACCACATCCCACCCTCTGCACAAGGCAGCTAACGACAAAGATACACCGGGAAACCCCCGAGCGGGAAAGCAGCAATCCTCCTTTTTGTCCCTCTGGCCACTTCAGCTACCTACCGTCCTCAATTTACCAACGATGCAAAGGAAAGGAACACGCGGGAATCAGTCCATGTGAAAGTTAATTTCAAAGAAATACCGACTCTGAAAAGGATGAGTTTCCATTCATCTCAGTTTAGTGTGCTTTAACACAGGCAGATGTAAGGATTCCTGTCCTAATACCATGAGATAATAGAAGATTCATCTATTTATTTTCTCCTGGCTGTACTGAATAGACAAGGAGTCACTGTTTCGTTCTCAGCTGTCATGCTGCTGCACACCTTTTCACTCCTGAATGTTGTATTTTCTCCACTAGTCAGAAAAAAATTCTCTTCAGAAGTAAACAGCAGGAGTGACTAATGTATGAACCATGAAGATGCTTGCAAAACTTCTCTTTAGATTAAAGCAAGTACAGGCTAAATTTCAAGGCTTTTTTTTTCACTATGGTTTGGTAAAGAGATGATTCAGAAGTCTAGCACAGAAATGTGCTAGACCGTGATAGATAAAAGATCAAGAAAGACTTTTTTGTGAATATTACCAATTACTGTGTGCTAACAAGCTCTAAAAAACCTTCCCAGGAACAGCTGAAGTTTTTATAACTCAGAGGCAAGGATCATCACAGCTATAACTGACTTGTAACAAACTTTTTCAGATTCTGATCCCAAACCCATCTTTTTGGATTCTCCAACCACACTGGTTATAACACATCTAGTCTAAAATGCACGGGATGCATGCAGTGTAAAAGATAGTTCTGGTGACCACATTCACTCTTTTTAATGAGCGAGGGCGATTTTGTAAAGCTGAACAAGGGGACAGTGACAATAAATCCTACATTTGTTTACAGATATGACTGCTATGATCTTTACCATCAGGAGGATTTTAATTTACAATAATCATAGCACTTTGAGATAGCTCTTAGATAACTGGTACTGGCAACTAATGCAAAGTCTACGTGCAAAAAACCAAACTTGAGGATGTGTTCAAGCTCCTTTGAGCAGGAGAGGAAACCAATCGGTCCATCCAGACAGATCCAGAAGCACAGAACGGATAACACAACACATCACAGAAAGAGTCAATGAGATGAGATAGGAAAAACCTATCAACGTACATCATCTGATCATGGTACAGTGTCATCTCCCAGCCTCTATTAGCTCTTGCAGCATCAGTGCAAGTCCCAGACACTTCATCCTGTTTATAATTGCTGATGAGCAGTAATAACGCCTCCGTGCCTCAGCTCCTGTCCGTTCCACTCCAGCGCCCACCTATTAGGTTATAACTTTTATTTACAGCCATGCTTGATGTGCTGTTCTATTACTTCAGCTAGAAACTGAGCAGGGGAAAAAAAAAAAAAAAAAAAAAGGAAAAAAGAGCATCCCTAATGGGCCCTATTATTGCCAGGGCTGGGTGATTTATTACGCTGCTCGAAGGCTGTTCTATCATCACTCTCCTGTTGGTGAAGAGAGCTCCAAGAAGGTTGGATTTCTAACACAACGCCCTTCAGAAGTCAAACACTAAAGAACACCTTAAAGGTCCCTTAGAACACCAATGAAAAACATACCTCAAAGTTGTTTTAATGTTATAAACCCCCTTCAATAATCTTTCATATAATTTTTTGCACAGGAGCTTAACACTTCAGAGCAATTAAAAAAAATAAAATCTAATTAGTGGCGTACCAGGTCTTTTTGTCCTTCCTCAACACATAAAGCCTGATAAAAAATAATCATACAGAATTAATGATTTCTTGATTTTGGCTCTGGCTGAAAATTAGTGTACTTCTGTTTCCACAGCCTGCCCTTTCTGTAACTGCTGAAAGTCTTTCCTCTCGATTGTACAGCTTCAGCCTCAAAGCATTTAGATTTCTGGCACTGCTACGATCAAGCATATGCCTTAGTACAAGAACATCAATGAACCTGAAACTTCAAAAAGGACCATACACCCGCTTAACTGCTTTGCCCAAGCAGGAGAAGAATTAATTGCATCTTCTAGACACAAATTTTCAACAAGAAAAAGCAGAAAGCAACGAGACAGATACCGTAATCCCACCCGATATAAATACCACCACACCCATCTAGGACAGATACCCTCCTAAAATGTAAGCTACCTCGATATTACTATAGAAAATATTAAAGATGCACGCTTCTCATGAACTGCTACTGAGAAATAAAGTACTTCAAACCTCACCGACTTTATGGATACGATGTATGAATTGACTGTATCGCTGCTGCATTCTGTCTGCCTGCTTCTACTCCCTTCTCTACGGCACAATTAAAAATTAACTGAGTGCACTCACAGTTCCACCCAGTTTCTTCCAGGTTTCTTTAAGCTGCGTGAAAATGTTTCAAAAACTGCCTATTTAGACTTGGGTATTAAATCATCATTAAAGTTGTACAGCAGAAACAGAGGAGTAATACGCTGCTTAGTACTGCGCTGTCACAACTCGGGCACTCAGTATAAATGGGATCCGGATGCCCCGTGGGCTGGAGCGAGCCTCACACTATCTGCCATCAATCCTAACGTCACCTAACCATTCCGAAACAAATCAGAACACATAAGAAACTACACACTAGGCCACACAGTCTCATCTTTTTTCCTACAAAATCTTCAGACTGCTGGCTCTCAAACACCTTTGAGGCATCATCTCAACTAGCGACAGCAAGGCTTTATTAACTCTTTTCATTCTAATCCTTGTCCTACGGGCACGCTTTGGAACACAAGTTCTTTTTACCATAGCGCTGATTCTGGCAAACAGGAGGAGGAAAAGACCTGTTATTTGGTGTCATAATACATTTTTTTATCTGAACAGCTCCTCCAGCATGCAAGATGACAAGCGTGTGAGGCAAAAGCTCTTTTTTTTTTTTTTTTTTTTTTGTAAGAGAACTCTTCCTGTGTCTTGGCAGATTTATTATTTTCATCTTTCTTCAATGGTTACATTAACACTAATAAAATATGAAAGGTTTACATCTTCCTTAATATCGTCCTGAAGGGAACCTGCATACAAGATAAGTAGGTCAAATTTCTGTTTTTATGTCTCAAATGCTGATATATGGCAAAAAAAAAAGGGAAAGACTATGCTTGAAGGGGCGAAAAAAATTACACAGATGAATTCCACTAAAACATTCTTCTTTCCAAGTTCTTCCAAGCAGAAGAAAAGTAGAATACTTACAGAAAAGAGGCTTATAGGCAATGTGTAGCATTGACAAATATTGCATGTATCACTTAAATAGCTTCCTAGGAAGAGACACTAAGCTGAAGTGAAGGTAGTGTGAAATATTCACCTACACGTTCTGCTGCTTATGCCTGAAGGCATCATACCATTTCTGGGTAATATTTTGTAGCCAAGGTTTTCTTTCTTGTCAATTCCCATATTTATCTGGATTCCCAAATGCAGACTCTGAACACATGGTAATTTATTTTAAAAACAAAAGTTTGGTGAAAATTCAGGCGCTGGAGAAGGAAACGGTAACTCCCGGTACGAGGTTTATTAGTGTAAGGGGCTACAAACAAAATATGCAGATCACTGGGCAAATAATGTAAAAACACTGGGGGAAATGGAGGTAATATAAAATCATTAGGTTTAGTTGACTGAAGATGAAACTTGTAGCATCAAATTAAGATCTCCTTATTTTCCTGCT
>NW_010107889.1:56208-91600 GCF_000699245.1 Pterocles gutturalis
ACATCAAATGATTAACATACAAGCATGTAGGGACCAAACATTAGCATAAACCAAAAATAACAGAACTACTGAGCAAAGCTAGCCAACCATTTAATGGATATTTTTCAACACCACTAGTAGCTTCATCTGCTTTAGTCTAAGGAGCTGTTACTGTTGCCATTTGACACTCCAAATAGTGGACTTAGTTGGATTTTTGCTAATCAGAAGCAAATTTAAAATATTCATGTAGTAATATCAGTTTTCAGTGTCTCTAGCATCACAGAAAGCTTTTGAATTACCCTGCAATGAAAACCAGAGTTAAACACTGCAACAGCTAACGTAGATAGAAAACACCATTTAGTAATACCGTGAGCAAAGCAGAGCAGTTTGCAAGAGATACAGTGGCAAACGTTCCATCTTGTTCAGGTGCATCTCCATGGCTGCGTAGAAAAGAGAATTCAGAGTCTTCCTATTCTGGAGAAGTTGGATCCAGTATGTTCCAGTGCCAAACTCAGAGAATTTTTGGGCAAACACCACCCACAGCACTGTCACAGATTAGCATGAGGTGTGCACCAAGTGCAAGGTAACGGAGCTCCTCTTTACCCTTCCTTCGCCGCAGAGCAAACCAACCCGCATCAGCAGACGTTGGCTGCAAGCTAACGCCACACAGACACGGAACCACGACAGGTCAGCAACTGGAAACGCTTCTGGGAAGAACGACTTCAGAGGAAATTTACCTTGAACTCCTGACAGAGTAAGAGCTCTCAACCAAACAGGAATACCCGTCCTCTCTGCACACTGAGTGCAGCTCCATTGGTACATAAATGCAAATACAGGCAAAAAATATTTTGGAAACGCAGATTGGTAGAACATTACCCCTACCTAGACGCCTGCCACGGCCACCCCACGGGAGGTTATGGCTTCCCACAGCGCGGCTGGTGGAAAGGATCATACGAGCTCTCCTTAATTCATGCAAAACCAAAGTCTGAAAAAGGTCTGAGCCAACATGGGCAACTTGGCTGCTACCTCACACGGTTCTTCGTGACAGATGAGCTGCAGAAGCAGCAGCTTCAGCCTGGCAATGACCTAACACGTCACCATTAACACCAGCTCTGAGAGGGATTATCCATCTGTACCCTCCATGCAGAAACAAAGTCATGGAAAGGGCCCAAAGCAGGTAAAATTTAGCCTCAATGCAAACATCAGCTGTCTACACCACATCTTTGATCAGGGAAAGTAAGGTCAATATACTCCAAACAGTCTTCTACTCAATATTTAGCATTTAAAGGGGGGATTTCCAGAACACTATCACAATCGTTAGACTTAAATCAAACTGATTACTCCTGTATGTCTTATCTTCACAAAGACCCACTGAAAACATAGTATATTTATGGAATGATGTTTAACTGGACTCTTGAGATGAACTATCTGCCATACAAATCCTTCTACATATATATTTCTAACAGCTAACAACAATATTTATGGCATTTTCCAGATATAGTTACTACACTTGACTATGACATACACTACAGCCATATAGCTCCATATCATGCAAAATCAAACTCCTTGACCCCCACAAAACACATACCTGAGTCGCAAGATCTTTTGGTTGGTGTGGTTAACGAAGCATGAGCTGTACTTGTGCATGGCCCACCTGGAAACAGAGAAGATCATATGTCTCAAAATACTACCTACATTTAACACTTACAACCACATCAAGATTATACTTAGGAACGGGAAACGCTGAGGAGCGCTTGTCTTTGGAAAGCACACATGGAAGCAGTCTACTAGTCTCAGTATTCCTTTCCCAGTCAAATCCAAATATGTCTTGCGCTGAAAAAAACAGATGAGAAGTTGGGACAAAAAAGCCAAGTTCTGTTATAGTTTAGAAATATTTCAAGAGGCAGTTTTAGGAAAATATACACTGTAATTGCAATTTTTCCAGCATTGCCAAAAGTGCTGTTTATGTCGGAGTGAAGTCAGAGATGTACCTAACAAACCCACACATAACACAAGGGACAAAGTGATCGCTTCCCTGATGCCACCAACTCTGGTGAGATAACAGCTTTGCCTCTTATCCTGTTTTCATTATCTTTTCAAAGCGGGGCACAAGCATATGCTAACAAACTCTCCATGTTTAAGGGGTTTTTTGTTGAACTCTGGACTCTTGCCCACTCATCTGGTATCTGCTTGGTAGTAAATTGCATTCTGGCTTTTTTCTTGACATGCATCATTGCTGAAGAGTTCTCCAGAGAGCTTGTTAAAATAGCAACCAATTGAGTGTACCCGGCGACTTGCAGTAAAAATAAAGAAATAAATAAAAAATAAACCCCATGTACTGAAGCCAAGACAAATCGACAGCAGCATTACCAGTGGTAATAACACATCATAGCTTTGATAATTGGATATTATAAATCGGATGATGCTAGAGAGCCTGAAATAAAGTTAGATCTAGTAGAGGCTGGCTATCAAAATCCCAATAATCAAGTTTGCACTGGACTGCCTGGCAACACAAGAGAGCTTAGTGTGCCAGGATAACCTTTGACATAAGCCTTCACATCCTGAAAAATACTTTTTTCGTTCATTTTTTTCAGTCTTTGCGTATCTGCAAAGCAGCACTGTGGCTCTGGCAGGGGTTTTCTCTTTTCAAATATTTTCAAACCTGGCCTGGTAGTAAACTGTTTCTATTTGCTTCTCTCTGAGATGCTTCCCCTTCAAGCTTTTCTTTCACTTCTTCAGTAAGTATCAGCTCCTGGGTAACTCTGTAAAACTCAGAGTATGGTAACACTCCAAAAAAGAAAAGAAATTAAACTCCTGCAAATGGGAGGGAAAGATGTGAGGAAATTATTTTGGTGCATTTGAGTTGGGAGCAAAGATCTCACGTATCTTATACTTCCAGTTTTCCAGAGGAGGACAGATACACTTCTTGACTTTTCTGTTCTCCCAAAAAGTCCCTCTGGCAACACCCACCAGTTCATACCCGTGAACAGCTCACCTTTAACAGGTGCTCACCAAGGGCAAACAGCCCGGGCTCAGCCTGCGGGCAAACACCGAGGCCACTCGCTCGGCCTGGCCTGAGGTTAAGCAAAGTGAACGGGACACGGGGAACTGCTGAACGCGGCGTTAGAAACGGCTGCACGGCATCGGCAGGAGGCGAAACGGGCGGTGTGGGGTTCACGCGGCGGCACGCCATCGGCAGCAGCAGAAGCGGCTGTCAGGAGTTACACTGCCACGAGGATGCCTGGGTTTTGCAGGTTGGGAAGGAGGGCACTGAACTCCACAGGTCAGCGGAAGGGAGATGCCTTTTTTTTTTTTTCCTTACAACTTAACTTTTTCTAGGCTAGAGTATAAAAAAATGAAAATATCATCTTGATCTATGTTAGTAATACTATTGTAAAAGGCTCAAAAACTGCCTCCTGTAGGGTTTGGTGTGTTTGGGAAGAAAATCAACTCTGCAACAGAACCCTTACCAAGTGTTCTATTGAAACCTTTTGGATATTTGAAAAATTACATGGTGGGCCTGTTAAGCCAGTCTCAACTTTCACAGACCAAGTAGATAGTATTTGATTTCAATATAGAATTTGTATAAACAATATATACAAGAGGAAATGGAATATATCAAAATACATACAACAGAGCATGGAATTTCAGTGAACTGACTTTCGACCAGCAGCTCTTCTTTAAATAATTTCAGTTCCATTCTCCCAGTTTTCACTGAATGGCCATTGACAGGCATCATCACTGTGGACTACCACACAAGACTACTCCTTGCAATTATTGCACTGTAAATATTTACATCAGTTGATACTTTCAGCATCCAACTAAATATAAGATCTTTATTTCTCCTTCCCTAAAGTACAATATATCGGTACGTATTCTGCACTTCCCTGTGTCAGAGGTTTTTTTTTTTAATGTAATCTTCCCTCATTAGCTATCACTTTCATATAGCTTTGATTTCCATTGCACAGCACCAGAGTTTCAGCAAATAATATCCTGGGATTTGCATGAACACACACCCATGCCTAATAACCAGTGAAGGCAGCACGTCCTTTGCAGCACTTCCTCCTGCTCCTGCTTCTGTTCCACCATTAAAAATGCCGTGCATAATCCAACACCACGTAGTATGGGCCTGACTGTGCAATTCTACGTGGAAGTCATTATGTTGAATCGTTTGGTGTACAGAATGGCTCATACGGGCATCTCGGTATCATTTGAAATGGAGGAGGATATCTCCCACGGCTTTGATAGAAATTCCGCATGAAAGCAAAGGGAAGTCAGAAACAGCACAACACCAGTCCTTGCCGACACACAAAGGTATTCAGGATATATATGCACCTTCACTCCCTAAAAATAAGTGTTTCAAGGGAATTTAACTGCGGCACATAAAATACTTCAGTGCACAGCGAAGGGCCACCCATGTCTAGCTTCTAACATACCCCACAGGACTGTAGGCTGCTATTGTTTTCTCAGCACAAACAAGATTAAAATGGAAGAATAAAGGTATCTTTCTCCTCTATATCCAATTAACAGATTAAACAATAGCTTCTGTTCCTGTTTTTTTCAGCGTATGGTTTTTGGCATGTGCAACTCCTCCATTGCCCGGCAATAATGTAATCCCAAGAGAAGACTATTAAAAATGCAAAAATGCTAAAAGCTACCTAAGGAATTAGGAGAATGGGGAGAATCACTGAGTTTGCTAATTCATACCCAGAATTAATAAAGGACAAAACAAGGTCCTGTAACAGGAACATGATCATATATTAAAACAAAAGGTCTTGTTAAGGTAGCTGCTACGTTTTTGGCTTCTGCTATCCCTAGCTGTCTGTAACTTACTCTTAACTGTACTCTAAATATATCAATTTGGAAAAACAGGTTCCAAACCAGTTTCTCTGTTAACTCTCTAAAGGAGTAAAATTTTATGTATTACTTATATTTCTAGATATATGTTAATATTGTTATTATTTACTATTATATTATGATTTCTATATGTTTAAATTGACCTTTAGAAAGCCTTCTGCATCGTTCACCTCCTTCCTCAAAGTCCATAACGATTGCCAAGCAGCACCTGTCCTGCAGGACGCACCCTGAGCCGGGGAAATTCTTGTTTCCCTTCCTGAAGTTTTTGCAAAGTGAAGTGACCCCCCCGAGTCAGAACCTCCTGTGCAGGAAAAAGTGAAATACGAGGGTAAGCCCCTTTTTTTGCTCTTTGAGGAAGCGCTAAGTTAGAACCCAGAATACACGTGTCAGGTGTATTTCAAGAGCACTTGGAAGCACTTATTGAGCAGAGGAAGAGATGCAGAATGGAGTGAAACAAGCTTGTAGGAGAGTACAAAGCCCAAGTTACACCAAACCCCTGAAACAATTACAGATAACACACAAACTGCAAGCCAGGCAACAACCAAACATGAAAAACAAGTGAAGGAGCCTGAAGCTCAGTAACGCTTGATCAGAGCGACAGAAGCACGTCCAGCGCTGCTCTGAGCTGGCGGCACTGCGATGGTTCCTCCCCAGAAAGCACACCAACGCCCTGCGGGCTGCAGGCTGGAGGAGGGCGGTGAGAAAGCCCCGAGCTTCCTCGGGCGGCGCTGCCGCAGCCGAGGACAGGGAGAATTTCACGGCTGTTGGCAATACAGGAAAGAACCCACCTTTGGAAACTCATCCAGACCTGTAATCTAGTTGTGTGTTTCCTGAATCGGTACAGACATAACCTGATTAATCTGCACAACTGAGGTTGAAAACAGTCATTGACTACAAGCACCAATACAGAAACAAACAGGAACACAAATCCCTAAATCCACTCTGCACAGACAGAATACCGGGGAAAAAAACCCCAAACACAACAACTGCACAGCACTGAAGAACGGCATGTTTGCTGCAGAATGGGTAAATTCAAGTTCTGTCATTACTGAGCAGATAAGAGGATTATATCACACACAAACACACGCTCAACATTGGAGTTGTACAAATCCGCCACTATCTGCTTTTGTGGAATTTTCTCTCCAGGAAGGTTTTGGAGAAGGAAGCAATACTGGACTGCCGTGCTGCTGCTGAACGGCCGGTAAATCCAGCAACTGTAACGAAGCAAACGGAGCCAGGACTCAGGTTCCCCTTTTTTCCTGCTATTGCCTCACCCTGTTACCTGCTCCTCCTCAGGTTCCTCATTGCTAAAGCAGACACGATACTTTCCTACTTTATAGGTATAAGCTGAAGTGTAAAAATATGGTTTTGAAACTGACAGCTAAATTCTATTTTTATAAATAATTTTTATGTAACCTTGATAGCTGTGCAGTTCTAATCCACACTTTTTTTTTTTTCTTTTTTTTTTTGGTGTGTGGCTGTGTTTCTGCTTCATGTTCCATGGGGTCCTTTCACTTTAATAAACGGGATCCTGGGATGCTCTGTCTACTCTGCCGTGTGAAGCGATCATAAATGAGAGGGAACAATTAACACCGGTCCTATTCTGCTTGTCTCCCTTATGTTTCAAAATTATCACGCCACAGACATGGAAAGAGGTGTTCATTTCACAAACCTACGTGCCAGATCTTTGCTTAAGACGTTATTAGAGCCAGCAATGTTCTTCAAATTAAAGTGAGACTGGAGGGATTAGACTGAAACTTACAGAAAGATCCTCAAGCCATGAAATGACAAGGAAGGCAACACTTCTAGTAGACACCGTTTCGTTCAAATTTCTAACTGCCTACCTGTATGTTCTGTCCTGGCACCTAATATTAGTGGCGTTTTTCAAAAGACAATTCAAATAGCCCAGAACTCAATCGGGTTTTACAGTTAAAAGCATTCTTGCTAATTCCCAGAGAATAAAGTGTTTGCATCAATACTAAGAAAAGATGTATTTTGCAACAAATATTCAAGGAAAAGACAGGTTTGATGATAATTTAAATAAAAAAATGAATTACATTAATTTTAACATTAAAAACAGAACCAAAAGGCTATTTATACATAGCAGCTAATGAAAACAAGGCTAAAAAAAAAATCCCTTAAGACATAAAACACTTTTTACTATTATGTAGCTTAATAAAAGAAAAAGCCTGAGAAAATAACTAGTTCTTATTCTGTGGCACAGAAATCCAAAGATGACCGTGATATCAAACAACACCCAGGGGCATATTACGTATTAGAGGTGTGTCTGATAGAAGACACAAAACTGAGTACAAGAAGAAAGAACACATGCCAGTCTTGGGAGCTGATAAGGAAAATGAGAGTTATTCCTCACCACCATCATCTAGCTGCAGCTTCCTCGGGTATGTTTGGGGACAAGTTTAATATTAAATCATGTGGGTTAAATACAATAGTTCTGTAGCTCAGCATAATTCTAACAGTTACTGCATTCTTTTGTATCAGAGAAAAATTTACAAATTGATGTCAGAATAAATCAGGTTAGCAACAAAGCAAACTATTTTCTACAACCATCTGTGACAAGCAAGACAAAAGCAGGCAGCTAGCTTGGTCTGTTCATACATTTAATCCTTCAGAGAAGCTGGTATGCACAGAACTCTCAATCAAGAGCTGAGCTAGAAAACAAAGTTCCCGACAGCCAGAATTAGGAAAAAAAGACGGGATGTTCCAAACTAACTCCTACGGCAATGAGGGACTGAATTCTCAAACCAGGGCACTTCTTCAGCCATTTTGCACAAGGGTATGTTGAAAATACAAATAAGATTTTCTTTTTTTTTTTTTATTATTGCAAAGACAGAAAAAATATCATTACTTTTCTAGTACTATAGTCTGTGTGGCTTTTTACAGTCATGCTCCAACAAGCCATGAAACTCAGGGTCTAAAACACCCAATAGGTGCGGCAGAAAAAACAATCTCCCACCTTTCTGCCAGAGATCTTTACAGAAACCTGACACATCTCTGCCTCAGACGTAGTACACTTTATGTATGTACAGTAACTTCACCAAAATAACTTCACATTTGGGGGTATGTCCGTGCTCGCAGCCCATGCAAATACTTAATAAAATAAATGAAGCTTTAAAGCATTCTTCAAACTTGTCCTGCCAATTCCAGTGTTTGAGATAAACTAAAGCTGTTTTAAACACTCAGCTTGACATTCAACGGTTCCAATTCTGAAGGGTATACAACAAGTAGCCAAAAATTACAGTCCTGGAAATTCGTATCTAGGCTTCTAATATTCAGCACACACAGAGGTAAGGGGCGGTCCGTGATCACCACCTTCTTTCTGGGCTGACATCTCCAGTGTATTTTTTGCCATTTACAGCAATATCTCCCATCTTTGTGTATCTTATAAAGTCTTCAATGGAGGAATGTTGAGCATTTAACCACTCCAGAAACATCACATATTCCTTTTGTCCTTTTTCAATTGTGGCTCTTGCTCAGTCAAGGAGGCCAGGAAGAGTTAAGCACACAATTAGAAATAAAAACATGTCCACTGAAGCTAAGAACTACCGAAATACCAAACCTGATCCAGCTGCCAGAGCCCGAGTTGTTCACACTGACATTTCTCTGGTCACATAACAACACGGGGAGTTTAAACCGACACAGCACCGGCTTTAGCTCTACTCACACGGTGACAAAAATAATGTGACATCCCCAAAGAAACCATGAAGGCCTGAAACTAAGCAAAATTATTCAATATGCAGTGTGACCTTTTCTTTACCAAAATACACAGAAGCCTCCTCAATAAGCTAATTTTTTTAAAGAGTTCTGGCAACTGAGGGTAGGGAGAGAGAAGCAAGGGCTACTGTCAAATCCCTTTTTTCCTGTCTGTTAAAAATAAACAAAACCTTGCCCACCCCATAAAAAAAGGAAATCTTCGATAGAGATGGAAGGTCACTACAGCCTGGTTGTGTACGTATGACACACAGGAATATAAATGCAAATCTCACCGAAAATCAAAACAGTAACAAAAACTTGCAGAAATACTTTAATAACATCAAACTGAACTCATGCAGAATTCAGTCCGTGGAACTTTTCTCCCAAATCATTCACTGTGTGCTAAAAAAGGAAATGGTTTCTTAAAAAAAAAGTACAAAAACCCCCTTGCCTTCTCTGACATGAATCCTACCACGAGATTTCTATGGTTCTCTCCCGTGGTTATAGCGTGAACGGAATTTGTTCATTGCCTAAATGACTTGCTGCAATTCTGCCCGATGTGTTCACCCTACAGACTCAACCACTCTGGCAAACGCATCGATGTGAGACTCTTCTCAAAAGCTTGCAAGGGAAGAGAGGGGAGTGGAATGCCCCATGAGAACCCTTCCCAAGTGCTCCAATCTTTCCACACTCCGATAGGGATTGCCATAATGAACTCACACCCTGATTTCTGATGAGTTACCACGACTCTGTTCAGACCAGCACAGAGCTGTACATCATCCCCCGGCACTGCAAACAGCAGTTTTTGAAGAACACAGCTGTAACGAGAGCAGTGCATGCTTTATGGAACTTGCTGCAAAATAAATAAATGTTACACAGAAAAAGACACCCTCAAATTAAAATCAAAAAGACATTTAAAGTTTGGGCATTCTTCATTACGAGAAAGAATCCTCCATGCTGAGGCCATTATCCATCAGAAAAGCTCCATCTGTGTATAATTATTTCTGATAAATTAACCACCTCATTAAAGAGGTAGTGGGGATGTGAGAGAAGACAGAGAGCTCAAGCTGTAAATAAATTTCTCCACTATATTGCACTTAAAATCACCCCAGCAGGAAGTCAGAAATAATTTTTTTTTTTTTTTAGGTAATACTTTCAAATGCTCTGCAGGCTGCCCAATACCCATCTCCTTCAATAATTATTTAAACATTTTAGTTTAGTTATTCTAATAAACTACCACAATCCCAAAATTACACTTTGTGATTTGTCTACAGCCAATCTGAAGAAGTAAAAATAATAGACATGCAAAGCCTTCATACCTGGAAACAGAATAAATACTTCAGCAAGTCAGCAAAACCATCCCATGCAAACAGGTAATGCAACCGAAACCAAGTGCAGCATCTCACAGATTTTCTAGTCCCAATGCTTTGCCAGCATTGCTGTTTCCAGCAGCTGCCTCAATGTTCAAGAACCAGAGCAGCTCCAGCAGATTCCCTACTAGAAACGAGCATGTTTTTCTCGCAATGTGTACGTCTATTGAACAGCCAAGAGGCACAAGCAAACTCAGCTCGAGGGATTCTCTCCATAAAGCATCTTCCAGAAGAAAGCTACAGCGGGAGGAAAATGAAACTACAAATTATACAGTTGAGCTTAAGTAGCAGAATGCAGATTTTAAAACGCCATCTATTAGACACAGAATACACAGAGAGGTTTAGAATAACTTAAAATATGACTTCACCTGCGTTTGATAATGTTTAACATTGTGACTTACCTTCAGGGAGAATTTCTGCCTTACAGAATTCAATCAAGAAGAAAGATGGGCCATGGAACAAGGCTAGACCAACACGCACTACAGCCAGTGCTGTGTGCACTTGCAATTATTAAAAACAAAAGGTTTCAAAGTAAAAAGACATTGGTGTTTATCCTAGAATAGACCTCTTAATTTACCAGCAACGCGCTAAAATGTTTCTCAAAATGAGAGTGCCTCCAAACTGTAATTAAACTGCATACAGCAGTTCAAACAGCTGTGCAGTCAGTTAGAAACACCTGCGACCCCTTTTCACTTCTTCTTTGGTTAAAGCTATGAATGTCTGGTTCGTGAGTAACTTCTGACCTTTCCCTTTGCCCCAAAAGACAGGCCATTGACTTCCAAAGGGAGACAGTAAGACACAAGCCTGAGAAGAACAGCAAAATACGGGTGCCTCTTTTGGTGTCGCTTAGGACCTGCGCACTTACATTCCTCTTTGCTCGGTGAAGGTACATTCAGTTCTGTCAAAAGTTGCTGGTTGGAGCTGGCAGCCTGCGTGGTTAGAGAGGTATTGCTGTTGTCACTGTTCGTGTCTCCAGGGAACAAATCTGTCTGGCTGTTGCTTGTGCTGGGAGTAGAGTCATCGTCTGGCTGTTTCTTCTGGAAATCTATCAAAAGGAAGATTTCATACATCATCCCACTCGCTCAATCTAATCATCCCATGTTAAGCACAAAAACCGAGCAACAAAAATAACCTCAAACCACTGCCAGAGGTGTCGTCATTCTGATCATTTGTATCTCATACAACACAAAGAGTGTCAAGTTTTTATTTCAGATTTAAAGTATCTTAAAAGTTACTTGTGTAGTTCTGAAATTGTTTTTCTTCAACAACAAAGTTCTTGTTCCCACAGCTGTTCAAGAGCATCCAGAGCTTGCCGCTGTGTGTATCGGCATACAGCACATAGCAGCATTCTAAAAATCATTCACACAAAGCACATACAAAAGCAGAAAGGAGCAAACATCGACGAGGGAAGAACTAAGGCGTGTAATTGTTACACGTCTCAACATTTCTCCCTGCTGTTTTATTAAATCATGTGTGTGCAGGAGGTTTGGGTTTTTTCCTCCTCCTTCTTTCCTTCATTTACTCCAACATCAGTCTTAAAAGTTGCTCATCGATCTATGACACAGAGTTAGATATGGGAAGCAAATAACGAAAAATGATTTGGTTTCAAAGTTTTCCTTCTGTTTTCTTTTTGGTCAGCGAGTGCCAAGCCACACCAAGTCTCCAAACTGTCCCCAGAGTCCGAACTCCACATCTTTGAGAGGTGCCATCCTCAGGCTTACCTTGCTCCAAACCAGATCTAGCTTTGAGGGGAAATGCTCTTTTCCTCGTTAAGTGCAAATCCTCCCTCGAGGGCTTCTTCCCAAACCCCCAGTCCTGCTACCTGACTGACGACAGCATTGGTGGCAGTGCTGCCAGCTCCACCGCTGGATTTCAGCCCAGCTCTGGCCCCGGCTGCCCCAGGGCACAGCCCTCCCAGCCCCGCGGGTTTGGTTTGCTTAACGCCTCCTTGCTGCCCAGCGCAAAGGCTCCTCTTCCTTGGAAAGGGACAGCCAGAGTGGAATGCCTCTTGGTATTCCTCAACGCATCTTTCTAAAAAATGGCACACAAAGGCAGAATGTATTCATTATGCAAACACACACATAAATCAGGGAGAGTTGCTCATTATTACGCCGTGGCAGAGGGGAACAGAGAGCAGCCCATAAATATTTGCAGATGATGACGTGGTCGAAACACAGGTCGCCAGCGTGACTCACTGGGATTGGGAAGCGCTACAAACAGTCCCTAAATGCTGATTTAGGATTTAAGTATTTGCCAGAGAAATGAAGCTGTAACTTCTGCTGGGGAAGTCAGCCAGAAGTCCAGCGTGGAGAGGAACAAGCTCAAAGCCGAGGAGGAGGAAGAGGAAGGAGGCGGCAGACAGGAAATCATCCACCTCCACAACACAGCCCTGAAAAACCAGCGGGATGCTCTTTGTCAGGGATGAGTTACTGGACCAAAGATGACGTCTTCCTCAGGCCCCACTATTTATCAGCATTTCACCCAAGCTGGGCTCCTGGCTATTGTGAGTTTGTGCAATCCAGAAAGCTCCAAGCACGTGGGATTCTGCACCAGCCACAAGCAGGCAGCTGCAGCAACTACACCTGGGGACACCACCCAGAAGATACCCAGCTCCCCACACCTCTGCTGAGCCCACGGTACCGTCACAGCTGGAGATGTTTTGGGAACCACCGGTCTGTAAATAACTAGTACAGAAAATAAACGAAAATCTCACACGTTGCTTGCAAAGATAAGGTGGCTGCAAAGGCTGTAAGTGTTTTACATGAGATTGCATCCAAGGCAGTACACAGAAGAAAAGCTGTGTCGTGTGCATGTATCAGAAGGGGGAACAACTCCATCTTCAAGGAGCAGAGCAAAAACAATGGTTATGCTCAATATTATAAACCCTGAGCAATCTATAAAATGCATTAAAAGCGAAAGCGTAGAATTACAGAACAGCAATAGGTACATGGAATATATTAAAATTCATCAAGTTAAAAATTCTCAGCCAGTATTTTTTTTTTTTTGATAGATACTTGGGCTGCACTAGCTCAGTGCCACCCAGAGAAACATAAAATATTTTTACAAAATGGTCTATATAATGAAAGCCCTTTAATGACGGCATGGTAAGTACTAGCGCTACCTTGTGTCTCTCAGAGCTGCAAGTTCAAGAGCACACAGACCAAGGTGGTTGGTTTGGGGTTTTTCCTGAATAACTACCCACTTTTGCAACCTATTGATAAATTCTCCAACTTAGAGCATAAAAGACTCTCAGAAATGGTCTTTCAGTGACAGCATTTCCCACCAAGCTTGCTGGTGAAGCAGTTCAGAGCCGTCACCCAGCAGCAGAACCCACCCTGGCAGTTAAATGCTCTTTGCCTTTGTGAAACCAGGACCTCAGGTTCGGAACAGCAAATGATTCACTTGTTACCTTTGTAGTGTGGTGTCAACAGCAATACAGGACCTAGTCAGCAACTGGGTTTATATAATACATTTGATTTAAATCAGCAACAGATTTCTGAAATATTGCTTTATGATTTGTGGTCAAACCCAAACAAAAAGACACACGCAATACAGGCAAGATCCTGGCAAGTTTTGAAGCCGAGGATTTATTCTGATTAAAATCAGAATGTAATTCTGTTGACAGAACAATGACCTCTCCTTATAGTCTCAAGGAGGAGAAAACAGAACAAGAGTTGGCGAGACATTAATCATCATTTCCAGAAGTTTCTATTTCACTAGAGCTGCATGCAAAACACTTTCATTAAAATTAATTTTTTCCTTCATTTTTACTGAGACTTTCACTATGCTAGCAAAAAAATCTGTGCCAAAAAGCACAACAATGGACCAAAAACCCACCAAATCCCTTTCCTAGTTAATGAAATGCATCTTTGTAACTTTTCACAGAAACTTCCACTGGTACGGAGGTTTTTTTGGTGGTTGCGATGGTTTTTTTAAAGTGCACGATATCCTGGTGTTAGTTACCAGGTGGAGCCAGAATGAAAATAAATGTGAAAATTACCCAATTCCTGCATGGGGGAATAACAGAAGGAAACACCTATCAATAAAACGCATGAAACACATCCAATAAACTACTACTGCACGGCAGTAAGCAGCAACACTGCCAGTCTTCTAGCCCCAAAATCCTTTTGCTTTGTTCAGTTTAACAGTTGCACTCAGCATCTCAACCAGCTGAGTGGGAGCTGAACATCTCAGGCAGGGCTCTGATGCACTGGATGTTAATAGGAAGAGTGATTTTTTTTAATTTTTTTTACAGCTCCCATAACTTCGCAGTGTGAACTAGCAAACAAAGTTATTTGGAGTGTGTTTGCTTCTTGCAGTGCATTAAATGTGCAATCAGCACATTTTGTATTACCAGAGCATCTCGTTCTTTTACAGAGCATAAATTAATGTGTTAGTGTCGCATCAGACATCTCCTAGTCCATTAATATCCCAACACACACAATAGACTCACACTTTAAACAGAAAACAGTTCCAGGCTAAAAAGAAAACGCAGTTTCCAAGTACTCTATGGGACATAACACAAATATTACGACATGGAAACAAACTACAGTGAAATGTTTACTTTAAGTTATTGCCTTTTTTTATTTTTTTTTTTTTTAAATTCAGGTGCCTGGAAAAAAATATTCCTATATGACCATGGAATAATACTTTAAGTCCTAAATATTTTATTCACCTATTTATTGAGAACTCTTCACTGGACATTTCAGGTTCATAGCTTACTGAAGGCATTTCAAGTCTCATTCATATATAACTCCATTTTGTGTCATAAATTAGTGTGAAATGGATAAAACCTTTCTTTTAAATAGAAATCTGAATGCAATCTAAAGCTTCAATAACAGACTGCAAATAAAGCTCCACATGGGAAGAGAAGATTGTTATTTAAAAAAAGAAAAAAAACCCAAATAGACAGAAGGATGCACTAAGCCACCTGCAGAATAAACAGAGACCCTGCCCTAAGGGGAACGCACCACGGAATTTGCAAAAGCGTTGGTATTAGCAGACAACAACCAAAGTCATCAAATGGAATCAGAGGTAAGGAGTGTACAAAATTATATTTAAAATATATAAACAATATATAGCATTTACACATACATAAAAAGATATTTCTCAATACATCCACAATAAAAATAGTGACAATAGGCGGATGAATTGAAAATTAGACGGTAGACTATGAAATAACTGTTGTAATATATTCTTTTATGAGCTACCAGCAGAGCTCCTCACTGTCACAGTTAAGCACAAAGCACAGGGAGAATTAACAAACCTGACAATGTATTAGAAAGATCATTTTTCTGTACAACTGAACTTCATTCAGAATCGTGAGCACGTGGTCCAGGAAAGCCACTCAGCTCTTGGGGTTTGTATTCATAAATACAACTTCTTCACTTGTTCAGTTTTCCTTCATATTTAAGAAGAGTTCTTTATGCTCAGTTCCCCTTCACGATTGCTGTGCTTTCTGAATGGCAACACATCATTAATAAGAGTTTCAAATCCTACTGTGATGTGCATGTTGTGTATACTGAGCTTTTCATACCCATTTCATTTGCTTTTCAAATAAACAGAAAAAATACTAGAAAAAGGGCAAAATAAACATTAAAAATTTTAAAAAAGATGGATCTGCAAGGGTGGTAAAATGATAGTGAGAACAGCTGCAATTACACGTATTCATCATTCAGGAATTAGGAACAAGTTATATAATAAGACTGCCACATTTGTGAGAGTACTGGGATGTTTAACATGATCAAGGGGGTTTTTGTGGAGTTTCGCTGTTGGGGGTTTTTTGGGGTTTTTTTTTGTTGTTGTTGTTTTGGGATTTTTTGGGGGGGTTTTTTGGTTTGTTTGTTGTGTTTTTTTGTTTTTTGCTTTTTTTTTAGGAAGTCCAATGACATTGTGTTTTGAGGTGTTTTTGTCTTGTGAAATCCTGAATGGATGAAAAGGGAATTTCATTCTCATCTGCAAAAGCATCCTGAGAGAGGCTTTCCCACAGAACAAACACTCCTTGCTCTGCCTGATAATAACAATTTGCTTACCGTAGCTATTGCCGTACTGACCAGGAGCAAGGTCACCGAAGTCCCCTGCAGCATTTTATAAACCTTGGTGGCACGCTGTCTGTTATTACTTAAAGTAGCATGCTTACATCATTTATAGTAAAATTTCATTATTCCATGAAACTCCCCAACATGAAGAAGAATAAATATTATTGCCTGTCATCACTGGATCCAAGGTACCGAAGCTACGAAGAGTCAACTAGTCCAACAATCGACTTGAAATGTCCTGTTACAGAATCCCTCGGGTCAGCATTTAGCATCATACTTTACTTCTTTCCAGAGCACATACAGTAGAAAGTGCTGTATAAAGGTGCTATGACATTGCAAAACTGAAAACCAAGAAGGAGTCAGTTATATAGCACCTGCATCCAAGAGTGGAAATAGGAAATTAAGACAATTTGTTACCCAGCTAATTGAGACTGCACGGATTCTTGAATCTGTATCTGGAGCAGGTCCAGAGAAGGGCAACGGAGCTGGGGAAGGGTCTGGAGCACAGGGCTGACGAGGAGCGGCTGAGGGAGCTGGGGGGGTTCAGTCTGGAGAAGAGGAGGCTGAGAGGAGACCTCATCACTCTCTACAACTGCCTGAAAGGAGGGGGCAGTGAGGGGGGTGCTGGGCTCTGCTCTAAAGGAACAAGGGATGGGACAAGAGGAAACGGCCTCAAGTTGCACCAGGGGAGGTTTAGGCTGGAGATTAGGAAAAATGTCTTCACTCAAAAAGAGTGATGAGGCATTGGAACAGGCTGCCCAGGGCAGTGGTGGAGTCACCATCCCTGGAGGGGGTCAAGAAACATGTAGATGTGGTGCTTGGGGACATGGGTTAGTGGGTTGGGTGGGGTTGGGTTGATGGTTGGACTTGATGATCCTTGAGGTTTTTTCCAACCTTCATGATTCCGTGATTCAAAGAAAACTGGTAATAACCCAACCCAATGGGAAAGCGTGAACTCTAAACAAAGTGTGGAAAACAAAGCGACCACTCCTGACCACGACTGCAGGAAACATTTTATTTTTTGATGATAGGTAGAATGGGAATTCATTAGGAAGAGCATCTACCAAAACAGACTGCTAGTGAAACACTAACCAACTGGGCAGCTTGCCGTGGACTCTTACGTGCTGGGACTGTAAAAGATGGCAATGGTAATAATTTGACCAACTCCAGCAAGAAACAAGAAAAGCAACTCCAGTGCCCAACAGCCAGGAAAAGGAAACTGCTATAAGGCTATGGAATTAGTCCATAAATCGAACTGGCTGCAGCCATTTGAAGGATCCATTCGGCACTTAAGGAGAACAATCATTTAACATGATCTGAGGGTAATACAACAGTGGAGATATAACAGAATTAAATATGGGAAAGTTTAAAGAAAAGTACCCAGGGAAAACATCTAAGCAGTTGTGATCTACAGCATTTATTCTCAAAGACGACTTGGAAAACATGTAACATGGGCATTTAAATACAGACAAGACAAAACTCTAGAAAGTACTCAAAAGTGTAAGTTTAGAATTGACTAAGAGCAGTACATACCCTACAAAAACTACTCCCCTAAACTTCTGAATCTTTATCTCTAGAATTCTTTCTGTACTAGTACCCCTTTATGAAACAGAACAAATTAATAAGAAATGTCCCATTTAATTTTAAATTCACAGACTGATGATACATCAAAATCTATGCTCCTAAAGGGGGAGAAACATTCATTTTGATTAGAAGAATCTGATCCACAAACCCATAAACCAAGCACTTTGCAGCAGCAGCAAGTCATACAAACTAAACTAATGAAGTGAAGTTCTCGAGGTGCTTTTGTAATAAATGAGAGATCTTGAAAACAGGACTGTTAACTGATAGAAACAGAATTTAATTACCATTCACATTTATTCTGGACACTTAATTCACCAGGCACGTAGGAACTAATATTGTTTTAATAAAAGAAATGTTTCAATTAGCTTTTCTTGTACTGGAGCTATCTTTTAAATCACCTTAGCATGCCCTTTCCAATACCTAGAGACAACCCTCCAATTTCAAAATGCATGTCTATTACTTTTTAATTAATTCCTCCAGTCCAATTTACGTGGTTCCAATTAAAGTGAACACTTGCTTCACTTTCTGTCGATAATAGTCACATTTAGAGATTAAGCATTCCCCAATATTTGACTATACTATAAATCGTCGGGATTTTCACAAGGGATAAAGGCCTCTGCAGTGAGTTAAACCTTTAGAGCAGTAACCCCCAAACCCCTCGTCTCCAGTTAAGGCACCTTAATAACCACCCTCACCAAAACTCCCCGAATTACTCCTCTGTCAGACTCTTTTCCCCCATCTCCTTTGAACAGCCAAGAGGCAGAGCTAAAGACCGTTCGGGAAGAGAAGGGAGAGCAACAAAACATGCTGAAGTTTTGACTTAATAAAAGCATTTTTTTTAAATTCCTACTTATTAAAACTGCCTTCTAGAAGAAGCTAGTAGAAATGCTGAATTCAAGTCAATGACAACACACATTATTAGCCAATTAATCCCAAAGAAAATAGCCGGAGCACACATCAAAATTTGAAATCATAAAATGGCTGCAAAGATAATCATCCAGTCAGTTCATATCTAAAGCTCATGGATTTTTTTTTAAATTTTTTTCTCTTACAAATGATGACTATTTTGATATTTAGACGCTTCTCTGGTTTCTTTGCATCCAAAGTGCAGAAAAGGAAAAGGAATGGAAAAACTACTCTCCTCAAAATGATGCATTTCTGTCCCCTCAGTGGAAAAGACAGATAAATACACTTCTCCTTAATTCACTTCTTTTTGTATAGCAAATAAACAGGAACTTAAAGCATCTCTTGTGATGAAGACCATCCCTGGAGGGGGTCAAGAAACGTGTCGATGTGGTGCTGGGGGACATGGGTTAGTGGGTTGGGTGGGGTTGGGTTGACGGTTGGACTTGATGATCCTTGAGGTCTTTTCCAACCTTCCTGATTCTATAAGATGTACAAGGTTTTGCAGGTTCTTCCATTAGTGACACATAAAAAAGCAAAAATTATTTGGAGTGTTCAACCTGGGGAAGGGGGAGAACAGTTTTCATTGTGCTCTGAAAGAACACCAGGAATAATCATTCTAAAACGCTTACTAAACAGAAAGGAAAACAAGGATGAAAAATGTTCTTCTCACACATTCAGCTAGTGTGTTACGCTTTCTGAAGTGCAACAGCCGTGAAAAGCAGGGAACTAAAATATGCTTTCAAAAAGCGCTTGAAAGCATTCTTTCAACATTTTTTTATGCCTAAAAAGAACTAGAAATAACAATTAGATTACATAGCATCTTCAGGGGCTTGCATTCTATAGATTGATAGATTGAAGCCATCCTTGAAAAGAGTGCAGAGAAAATCTTAGAAATTATCTGCTTCTTGGCATTAAGAAACAAGATAACCAGTTAAGAACCACCTTTCTCCTCCAGTTAGAGCGGCTCTTTGTGTTTCAAGTACAAATAATTTCAGGCGTTACTTGTGAAACTAACTGAGTACCGGCACATAAATTTCAGATCAAACGACTAAGTATAAATAAACTAAAGGATGAATATTCAGGAGAAGCCCAATGACTGCTAGAAGCCATTAGCTTTCTGTGCACGCTGCTCTGATTACCTGCTTAAAGCACAAATATCCACAGAGCCGATCTTACAGCCCAGCAAAAATGGCAAAATGCAACCGATTCCAGCAGCAGGCGGGGAAGGCAGCAGAAAAACGTCATCAACTGAAACTCAGAACTGGCTCAAGCAGCCCAAACCTCCTCCATCATACTCAAAGAACTAGAGGGGCAGAAAACCCCCTATGCAATTCAATCCTCCATTAAAAAGTTCTAATTTTTCTTGTACCCCACCATGAAGTTTCCCGTTTGGGGTGTGATTCAGCAGATGGATCTATGTGATGTCCACCACCAGAGGGAGGTGTTCTATTAGATTGCATTTTCCAAAAACTTCATCCCTCCACATCGATTTCAATTCTATTTAATCATCATTGGTAGGGAACGAGCTTCCTTCTTTCTGCAAAGACACTTCAAAGAGTCTCTTGTTACGTATATCCACTTTAGACTAATGACTGCTATGGCAAATTTGATTTTCTCTTCAACAGAAGCATCTTGGTAACTAAATCATCAACCAAACAATAGAAATGCTCACCTTCCATATGACCAAGGACCGTTACAGAATTTTTTCCAAAACCAAAACTACTCCTACTTTCTTCAGGGAGAGGGAAAAGGAATTTAAAAAAAATAAAAAAATAAAAAAAAAAGTGAAGTGCCATCACCTTGCATGAATCAGTTCAGTAAATCAAACTTGAAAGATATATAAATTAAAAAGGAGAAGAAGAGAGGATTGCAGAAACAATGATGTCACTTCACCTTTGGTAAATTCTGCTGTATAAATTTGGGGGAATAACCAGGAGTAAAGTTTCCTAAAAGACAAAGGAGTGGTGCCAACAGTGTCGAACTGCAGGCATTTAATTTGTGCACAAGTATGAGGGGACAGAGGCAGACATCTCTGGAAAAAGATTCAGAGTGTCGACATGAGGAGAAAAAACTGCTGCAATATAAAGTGCCTAAATCACTCTCTCAAAATACTTCTCTCTGTTGACTACAGTGGACAATGCAATTACGCATGGAAAAAAAAATATCCCACAACCCAGCCACCTTGCTTTACAGTGATTCCACCTATTCTGCACACGTAAGGAATAAAAACAACCCCCTTGGCTTTGAAAAAGATGAGCTGAACACCTCATACCTGCAAGTCTCGAAACAACAGCAAATAGAAATAGAAAAAGCAAGCCCTGGGTTCTCCTCTGTGTGTCACTTCAAACCCAGGGTACAGCAGCTCCCGTCTGCAGAAGAAACCCGTCATCCATCGCAGTGGCTATTGCTAATCAAAGTCTGGAAGTTCTTCAATAGATGAACTTCAGGTGGCAGCTTTGATCAAGAGACTCTCCAATGTTAAATCTGATCTTGCTGGGAAGCAGAAATCTATCCAATAAAAAAAAGGGGGAGTAAAGTTTTCCCTATTAAATGTGTTTTGCTTGGAAACAGCACCAGTAAATCCACCAGGTAACACTCTGTCTGACTCGCCACTGTTCTTCCTCATCCAAAATGCTGTAAGGTGACATTTTAGTGCGGCCTAATTGTCTGTATATTAAAATATCTCCGAGGCAAACAACTTCAGAAATTGTTCTTCTGAAGGATGGATTTTATTCTAATAATCATATAGTAGGACCACAGTGACAGATATGACACCAGATTCGTTTTTATGCCTATATATAAAATCAACCTCAGGAAAATAAATGTATTTAATGCAAGGCAAAATGGAAGAACAAAGAATTTTTTTCTATATGGGAAAGAAACACTAGAGCCATTACTTTTATTCATACAATGGATAATCTCTAGAAACACACAAAGATGTTTTATGTGCTTATTTAAATAAAAAATGGGCTGCACTAGATATTTAAAAAGTCAACTTTAAGGAACATTTTCTCTTGTCCAATGTTTCTGCAAACATTCGAACACCAAGATTCCCAGCAAATAATAGTGGCAGCTCAACTGAAAACAGGAGCAAAACGAAGGGATTTCAGATGAGTACATCCATCCATAGCCTAATGTTCGAGGTTTTTTCCCTCAAACTAAATTCCAAGTTGCTGCATGTTTTCTCCAAGGATTTTAGGTGAGAAATTAATTTGTAGACTTGTATGCTACCTGCACTGATATCCCACAGGAACTCAAAATGTGAATCTTAAATCTTGTTTCATAAAGGCAAGTCTCCTGCACTTGCTTTCACAAAGACTCAGGAGCGTGCCCGGTTCTGCCCCATCTTCTTCCTGCCCAACCCAGCCACGACTGAGAACACATCAGCACTGCACACACTGATCTGAAACCCATGTACCCAATCCCATCAACATACTCCCTTGCTAATTAATTGGTGACCTCTGCAACATACTCTGGAACTTAATCTACGATCTCCTCCAGTTCCCAGTTCAGAACATAATTCAATCCTGACTGCAGCGCTGCTCTGCCTTCCTGATTATTCCTTCATTTCCACGTTCCCCAGGCTACGTTAGAATGTGTCAGCTGCAGCTGGGATAAACTGTGATTAGAAAAGCTCAGCTTTCAATTATAAGATTTCAATACCCCATATTTAATTTTAGGAAGAACACTCATTTGTATATTTTGCAGACATTTACACTAACAGCTGTGCTACTTTTCTTTTGCCCAGTCTGTCCCAAGCTGAATTCTGCTTTATTAAATTCCCACCCAACTGCGTTCTGGTTGGGATGCTGCTTGAAATAGTAGATTTATATTTGCACATGTAAAAGGATTTTTGAAAAAACAAAGACAAATACATCAGTGCCCCAAAGAGACCATGCTGGCAGAGGTGACAGATGAAATCCAAGCTTCTGTAGTTACGTTTAACTGGATTATTTCAAGCTGCTTTATACTGAACCGTACACCACTTAGAGTGAAAAATGTTATATGTCTGAAGGTAAACTTTGTGTTTATTGTTGAGTGATCTTCTCAGTATTTGCAAATACACTGCCAGTGCTGTTAGCTACATTTTCACACCCACTTTGTAAGGGTATCCAACTGCCTCTTCAGAGATAGGGAAAAGCTGCGTATGAAGAAAATTAAGCCGCTTGCCCAAATTCATGCTGGAGATGCATGACAAAGTCAGGAAGCCTACATTCACTACAGATTTAGGAAAGGGGTTTTTTTTGTGAGTATTTTTGGAAGTTTTAAGAACAGCTTGCCCTGTTTTTTCAGTCTGGCACTCTTGGCCACTACTGATGACAGGGTGCTGGCTAGTCCTAGCTTTGGCTGGCCTTGTACAGACATTCTTTCATTCGATTTCATGAATTATTTAGGAATTGTTCACTTGTGCACAGGGAACAGTTTGAAGAGAGGAAGCAACACTGTAAAGAAAATGAAGCCAAGGAAAGAAGAACAGAAACCAGCAAAGAAAGAACATAGTTAGGAGTATACTGGGTGAAGAACTCAACACCACAACTCAATTAATACAAATATTCTGATATTCGCCATTTTGCTTGCAAATTGTTCAGTTCACTATTTGTATCTTGCTTAGTCATACTGACCCTTCTAGACAAACAAAACCGGTTTTTTTTTTTAAACTATTCCTGAAACAGAGCTCACCCAGTCCTTCTGAAAAGAATCAGCACTGATCACATCATTATAAACCTTGCACCATAACCAAGCGCCAGTCCTTGATGTTGAAGACATGGCACTACTCCTAAGAATTTTCAGACTAGTTTTCACATCAACATTAAGTAGCAAAAAAGTAGTGATTTTTCAAAAAAAACATTACAGTCACAAAGAGTGCTAGGAACAGGTTTGCCTGTCACACTGCAATGCTGGATTCTCCAGCTTTCTGTTTAATCCATGCTAAAGACTGAGGCAGGCATTGGTCAGCAGAGAGTGGTAGCTGTACAAACCTATGAATGATGTGTCACCAGCTTCTCGATTCAAGACTTGTGTTTCTGATTTTCTGCATTCCCTGCCTGCCCTGCTTCTCTCAGTGCTTAGCGACAGGATGCCATCTTTTCATCACCTATTTTTAGGGAGCCAGTACCAGATCCTACATGGATGGATACTTCCTGCAACTTTTTTTCCTCCTTTTTGATAATATCCCCAAGCAAATTATATCTTAAAGACACTCTACAAAAAGGAATTTAAGACTACTGTTGGTCATAGTTGTCTTCTCACTTGAGCATAATTCTACTTTCTTTAGCCATTCTCTTACTTCTGCCATCAAGCATAAGGAAAAAAAACAAGACTAAAAGCAAGTAAGAGCAACCTTATTCTTAACATCATAGAAATGTAGAATCATGAAGGTTGGAAAAGACCTCAAGGATCATCAAGTCCAACCGTCAACCCAGCCCCACCCAACCCACTAACCCATGTCCCCCAGCACCACATCTACATGTTTCTTGAACCCCTCCAGGGATGGTGACTCCACCACTGCCCTGGGCAGCCTGTTCCAATGCCTCATCACTCTTTTTGAGTGAAGACATTTTTCCTAATCTCCAGCCTAAACCTCCCCTGGTGCAACTTGAGGCCGTTTCCTCTTGTCCCATCACTATAGAATCATTAAGGTTGGAAAAGACCCCAAGGATCAAACCTGCTGTGTCAGCAACACATGCTAACACCAGGCAAATGCAAAGCAGACCCAACGCACCTGAACCCTGTCAATAGCAGAGCACGCTGCCAGCATCATGTTCCGGAAGATCCTGAAGTCCAGTAAAGGTACAGAGCTATCCCTCTGCTATTCTGAACTAATTTTCATAGTTTCTTTAGGGAAACAAATCTCAGCCTGCTATTCTGATGCTGAGAAAGTGGCGTTTCTATTCTCTTCGTTCCCTGATCAGTGACAGCAGACAGAAAGGCTTTCATCAAACCTCATGTGGTGAAGAACAGAAAGCTGCAGCTTTCCACCTGGATGCCTGATTAGTACTAAAATATCTTCAAAAACATCTGCTTTTAAAAATAGAAGTTGGAAGCACACCTCTCAACACTAATACAGAATGGCTGTCTAACTGAAGTTCAAACCAAACTGATCCAGAACTGCCAAGCTACAACTGCTCTGCAGATTTCTGTCTTACTGACAAAGTTACAAGTAATTTTTCCTTTGCAATTTTTTCACAAGAGGAGGAAAACTGTCTACAGCAGGTTATGTCACGGACCTATCACTCATGCCTAGAAGTTCCCCCAAGATCCTGTGCTCGGGACCTACCCTGGATTAGTTTTCCAGAAGGAGTCAGAAGGAGAAAGTCCACAACTGGGAATTTCTGTAATTTTCAAACAGAGGTTACACACCTGGCTTAGGCAGAAGATAACATCTATTCTGGATGCAGCTGCAAACAACACGATTTTGGAAATACTATCTCAGATAAAGAACTATAAGTCACATCAGAAAATTAAAGAACACTAGAATATATACGCATCCACTTAAGAACAGCTGCTATTTCTTCAAAATGTCCAGAGTATGCACCAATATCTTATGCAGTCTTTAAAAAACCAGCAGATTACTCCATAATTCACTTATTCATCTCTTAGAAATCTGTAGAGGCAAATGGAAAAGCAGTCATGTAAGAGCAACTTCAACTATTTTTCCAACAAGAAGTTCAAGTGCAACCTAAATATTATATTTATTTTCAATGCCGTTCAAGAACTAAATATAGTTAGAACAGAGAGAACAAAGAGAGTAATTAAGTATACCAAGCGAAAAAAGATGCTCCTGATGTATCATGCACCTGAAAGTAATTTTATCGGAGAATAAAAATCAGAATGGCCTCACAATGAGACGCTGCAGTAACAGCATGCAATTTACATACTGCTTTTATCTAAAAAAATAATCATTTGTCATTTTTAAGAATGCACTAAACAGTCCTAGGTTAATAAAGATTCAAAATTACTAGAGAATTATAGATATACCAAGCACTCACTGAACTGCCCAAAAAAGCCATTGAGTTGGTTAGTTCACTTTAAAGCGAAACACATCAATAAATCTCTCTTAAATTTAACAAAGTGAATGTGTATCTGCTGCTCTCCTAAAAATGATTTGGCAAGCAACATTTTGGTGAGGAAATCCAGTAGGTCCATTCTCTTCGCAGTTTTCCCAGCAGAGATTTTGAGCAGACTGGGACGGTCTCCAGTCTAACCTCTACCATAGTCATCCTTTCCAAATGGAAATGGGGTAGAAGAGCAGAACTATTTAATTTCCCCATTTAATCCTCTTAATATTTTAAATACACCAGAATTTGGTAACAACGAAGAAAGCTTTTCTCTTGTGGTGCAGTATTACCTTTATCTACTGTGTGTCACTATTTCTTCTCCATGCTCATTCATAATCAGGGGTTTACTAAGCAAGAAGGTCACGATTACCTGGCTCTCTAGCCAGTATAACATTGCTGCTTCTAATCAACATGTTGTAAAAAGAAAAAACAAAAAACCCACAAAAAACCCCAAAAAACCAAGCAAAAACACCCACCCCCAAAACACGAAACAACCACAAAAAACCCCAAAAAAACAAACAAAAACACCCACCCCCAAAACACGAAACAACAAAAAACCCCATAAAAAACCCAAAACAATCAAAACCAAGCCAACACAAAACCCCCAACCAAAACCCCCAACCAACCAAACCCCCCCCCCCCCAAAAAAAAAAAAAAATCAAGTTATTTTAATCTAGTACCATGACAGGCAGTTCTTATCAGAGACTGTGATGCACACTATGCTGTCAAACCACATTCTTAGGAAACACATGAGCTAGAATTTCAGGAGCTGCTACTCTGGCCTTTTTAAATTCAAGTCCATACCCCAATGCAAAACTTGCATTTTTCTCCAGAAGTGAAAAGAAGCCAGAGCAATGCAGAAGTGCCAAAGAGCAGCAACTTACATCTGGCTTCAGAAGCTTCTCCTACTTGAATTGTTTTTGCTGACTTCATGACATCTTATTTTTACTGATTAAGAACCTTTCCCCGCAGGTATCCATACTAGTTGTATAATCTCCACTGAGCAGAGCAGCCTTTTGTATAAATATTAATATTTTACACCTACAAAGGCAGTCAGGTGTGAAAAACAGTTTTTCTGCAAAACTTTACTTTGCTTTTCTGTGGCTCAACCCAATATTGCATCAATTGAGTTAGCTACAAGGTTCCACTAGGAATTTATATTTTATATACTTAATTATAAGGATAAAAAGTAAGCAAACTGTTCATGTATATCAAAAACCCCATGTTTCAGGAGATACTATGTACCAAAGAACTCTGCAATGACACTAAGATACATGTTGAGGAAAACCACATCTCCAATGTGAATTTTATTTTTTTTCCCTCTTTACTGCCCGAGACTCAAAAGAACAAAGTAACTCATGGGTTGCCACTCATTGTTTCACAACTTACGCTCTTCACTTGCAGATTTTTGGAATTTGAGAACAACTTCACTACTCAGAACATCTCCAACACTCCCATTACATGACACACTTCCCAATCAGCTTGCAAACTCAGCTCTCAGAATTCACCTACAAAGGATGCTCGGGAAAGTTAACTCAAAATGAATTAAAAGCCTGAAGTCACTGAGCGTAAGACTTCAGTATAGTAAAGCCTCACATAAATTTCTCAGAGATACCAAATCTTCAGATTCAACCTCACATCTCAAATCAACACACTCACGTTCTCCCATCCTCGTGTTGGCCACCTCTGCATGTTCACCCGTAGAGTTCCACACTCAATGTTTTAATACAAGCCTGGAGCTACCAAGTTACTACTTTATTACTCAATTAGTTATTATTGTTTTTACTGCTTCAAGTAGAAATTTTCATCAAATGGCCGCCTCTGCATGTTCACCCGTAGAGTTCCACGCTGAATGTGTGGGAAAAAAGTTACTACTTTATTACTCAATTAGTTATTATTGTTTTTACTGCTTCAAGTAGAAATTTTCATCAAAAAAAAGCTTCACCTTAAAAATTAGAATCCAAATTTCTCATTCTGCCAAAACACAGCGTTTTAACACGCAGCGCACTAGCTGCAGCCCACCAAACGAACCAAGCGCTCCGGCTCTGTTCTAGTACGTCCGCTGGAAAGCCTTACATGCTAATAACCCCACTACGTACTGACTTTCACGGACAAATCATTAATATTCCCCACACTGCTTATCTCAGCTCGGATAATGCTTGATCTAATTCTAACAGATTTTCATTTCAGAACCAATTGTAAATCTCAGCATGGGAACAGATACCACCTCAATGAGACAGGCGCATCCCAGAATCTGCTGACACGCGCTTGTTTGGATTTGCAGTATTTTCCTTACGGGGGTGGAAGCTCAAGGAAAAAGGTTAGTTAAAAAATAAGAAAATCTAAAAAGAGGTCACACTTCTTTCCTGCTAATCATATTGATATGACTACATATGAAATCTGACTTAACTGCTCATGGCATTTCTATTTACCTTTCGAAATTTCAAGGCAAGCTCTGTCTTCTCTCTTTATAGATGCTCTTCACTGCATCTAATGGGCTGCAGCAATTAATGCAAAGCAAGAAAGCAGCTCCGTAAACCTGCTGACAGCCGTTTAATGGGAGAGGTGGCAAGCGGTGGACATGTCCTGGCAGTGGGCTTAATGGACACACAAACACCCTCAGCCTAAAGCGATGCTGGCAGAAAATTAACTGCGAGATACAAAGTTCGTTTAACAAAGACCCACGGCAATCTGGACAATATAAGAGTGAGGAAAGGTTGGGAGAAGGAATACAAGAAGATGCATTTCTTCAAGGAGACGGCAGTCTTTAATTTCACAAGTCACTTTATTTAGCCTCGTTGCTTCAGTGCACAAACCATCGCCTCCGCTTTGCAAAGCAAATGCTTTTGTACGGATCTGTAAGCTCCCTGGACAGAGCATGTCACAGAGTTGCTTGAGCTAAAAGGAGATTTTCATGTTAATAACACTGCCACCGTATCATGTTTTCTTCAGACACTCCAGAACGTGGCTGCAATAGAAATGCCGGTCTCTCTCTCCCATTATCACCATTTCAAAATTCAAACCTCAGCCACCATCAGACCTATTGTAACCATGGACAGAAAAGCAAACCAGTATATTGATTTATGCCAACTACTGGCATTGGGAAATAAAGAGAAAGACTTAACAATGATTTAAAAAAACCAAACCAAAACAAAAAAACTGTACTACATGCTTAAATAAAAAAAAAATATTCAATTTTTTATCTATTTGTGCTGCAGTAATAACCGGCAGCCCGAACAGGACAGAGCTGCTGTTCCACCACACAAGATACGACATAAACAGAAGAGAACAAGCAGAGGCAAGACTGCAGAAAGTACATTTGGTATATTACAGTGTACTTCAAATATTGTAATGAAATCACAAGTTCAAAAGTCTTCTGTAACATTTCTGCGGGATTTCGTCTCTATGGTGACTAAGATCCAAGATCAAACTACACTGGTTTATGATCAAGTATAAAGAGCAATCATCCTGTTAATTAGTACTTTTAAGCAACTTTCTGTGGCACTGAGAGCATGCTTTTTATTGCAGAGTAATGAAATTTCACAGCCATGAATCCTCTGCAATAATTAACGAGGCAAACGTCAGGCTGCCTGTTTCCTGGGATCTGACGTTTCCCAACACAGAACACAGATTCCTGAAGTGATCCGGAAATCCACTGCTTGCTCTCCTCCTCCAGACCTTCTCTTTGAGCTATCTGTATACCAAGAGCTCGGAAAAAAGTCTATAAACTCCCAAATATTATAATGATATAAATAGCCAGTATTCCCTGAAGTTTTAGAAACATGCAGCTAATGGAAAGCCTTGCCATCTTCCCTTCTTGTGTAACGTTAAGAAAAAGAAAAATGTTTTACATGCTGCAATAACAAACTAAAGCTTTTACCCTTAGCAAAAATAAACCTCCCTTCACTTTCTAAAAGTTCATCTAACCTCCAGTTGAGGATGATATTATTCCTCAAATTGGGGAAAAAAACCCCAACTCTAAACCTATTCTACCCAATCATCTACACGAGCCAAAAGTCTGAAATTTTGTCCAATGCAAAAATACCCGAAGCACTTTCCAATCAAAATGTCCCCAAAACAAGATGACCGCATCATTTAAAAATCTCATCATGAAGAGAGAAGCATGTCACAGTTCAGAAAACATTTCTTCTAAGAGCTGTGGCAGTTTAAGCAGCTTTCCCAGCACGGTCCTCAGCTGACTGTCCCGTCCTACACCGCGCCGCGGCTGTCCCGGTATCACGGTGTGATGAGCTGCACCAGGAAACTGATGTGAATGAAGCCCGTCCAACCTTCTCATAGCAAAACTTGAGAACACCTTTCACTATCCTTTGGTGTGACAGTCTCAAATAAGATTTTCAAGATACTTTTCACTTAGAAGTAACTCTACAAACCATAAGTATTACTGACACAGTTAAGTGCTTGTAACAAGCATTCTAAAATCAGCCATACATCTTCCACAAATATATGTTCTTCCATTTTTCAGCTAAGGGATAAAATTCCTGTCTTTCTAATCATGCATGTCTTTGCCAGAGCTACCACAGGAGCCAGCATTTCAGAAGGATTTAAGAATAAATAAGTTATAAATGAAACCTCCTGCTCCAGAGGGAAATCAGTTGCCAACAAGGGTCAAAAATAAGCCTCCCTTTGCTCTCCGTTAATAGATGGTTGCACATTTTGTGCTCTAGGTAATTTTTCTGCTCCTTTTCTTCGTAAAAGTCCTGGACACCTCCCATTCCAGACAAGGTTCTGAATGCAACCTGACTCAGTATTCCACAGTATTCCTGAATGTCTCTCAGCAATTCTGGCTTCCACTACCATATCACCTTCCTTGGAAGGCACCTCTAAGGATCACTCTGTCCAAAACACATTAGAACATATCATTAACACTGATTCTTTTTTTTCTAGGATGCAGAGATCACAAAACCAAGACATCTGTAGTTACTCCCAAATTGACTTTCAGACAATTTGACAGTGTATCCTTAGCTTGTAATTAATTTCCACCCATCTGTTCTCCCCCATGTGTAACTGTCCCCTTCCCTCGTAGTCTCAAAGCTACTTGTGAGGTGGTGAAATATCCTGAAATACCAAACTCATCCAGGGGTTTGTATTTTGAGGGGTTATTTTTCCCCTGGCTCAGCCTGCTGCATGGCTAGAACAACCACACCAGCAGAAGGCAACAGGCTTTCTAAATTGGTTGACCTACACCAGTTCATATTGCTGCTGAAACTCTAGAAAGTGTAACTTAAATTTTGAGTTAAATTTGAGCAAACTTGACTTCGTTCATGAAAACACAGACAGCTTAATCATGAAACAGCTTCAGGTGAAAGTTCCCAATGCTGAGCCTGGAACCAGCTACCAACGGGGGGAGCAAGATCAGTCCAAGTATCGATAATCTTGATAAAAATAAAAACAGGTTGACAAATCTGAAGAGCAAACTGGACAACCTGATAGCTTCAGCACTTCTTTGAGGAAAAATTCAGCAGGTAAAAAGGGGAAAGAGCAATGAAATACATAATGTCTAACAAAGCAATCTATACCCCCTTTTCTCTAATTCTACATGACATATAAGATGATGTTCAAAACTAAAAACAGAGAAAATTAAGCCTAGAGTGGAAAGATACAAGATAAAAGCAGCTATTAAATCAGCAGACAACACAGACCTTCTAAAAGTGACTTGCAGAAAAAGTAGCAACCTGAAACACAACAATGTCTCTAGGGGATGGTTTTATCTTTGAGATAAAAAATTGAACACATCATAGTGTCACTTCACTGTCTGCTGAGAAGCCTGTATCCTGTCGTCTGTCCAACTCAGGGACACTAGGAGAAATCTGAGCAGCGAGCTCCCCAGCTTCTGCGAGGTTAGGTGAGTTCCTGTTCTGCCCTTCAGATCAGGGGATAGTTACAGAGATGGGGAATTTTGTTCTCCTCCTATTGGTTCCTCATTGTCAAGAGACGGTAGAAAAAGCTTTAAGAATAAAAATACATTTCAGAATTTACCTTGAACCCCTGTACGCACAGAGGGAAGAGAGGCCTCTCAGTGTTTTCAGAAACAGGAACATTGATGCAGCGGAACTAAGACGATGAAGCTTTCAGGCTGTATTTTAAAAGCACTGAACACATGGCTGGCTGGGCACACTAATAACCAACCTCAAATACCAGACAAAGTAGCTCTAGAATGGAAAGACAGCCTAACTAAATGAATGCCAAGCAGAAAACCAGCTTATTTTTCCATTACTCCTATTTGCTTGTCAATAAAACTCACAATAGAAGTCTCTACTATTTGTTCTCTGTCTAATTTACCATATTGAAAACTAATTAACACATCTGGAAAACTTGTGTAGGTGGAACTTCAGAACCCTTTTGTGTACATGGCTAATGACTTGTTATATTTCTCGAAAGTACCCCATTGTTTTCACTGCTTTAGAAAGCCTTAGCCACTGTTCTAAAAATAAAGTCCCAACTATTGAACCATCCTGAATCCGGATGAAACACATTTCTTTAGATTTAGGAGCACTAGAGTAAACATTTGCTTTCTATTTTCCTTATATGCAGAACTGCCAGAATGACCTCCCTCTATTTTTTTTCCACGTCCACATAAGTCACAAACCACAGCTGCACTCTTCATCCAGCTGTCCGAAGAGCAACCTTGGATACCGAAGCGCGTTCTCACTGGGCACAGTTACTACAACTACTGCTTTTATGGGAGCTCAACACACAGTCCTGACAAGACATGTGAGAAGCAAGAGAATTAGCAGTTAGTAGTGAAAACAACCAGATAATCTCTTGACCATGTGCATATTAATTAACAACATCCAGTCCTGGCTGTCAGGTTATAAAGGGAGAAATCTTTGGGATTGGAAGTATACAGGACACACGTTGTTTAGCAGTGATAGGAATTTTAGGATTTGTTCGTTGGTGAAATGGATTGGCAACCAGCATAATGCAAAATTCAAAATTCAAGCAGTGTGGCTTACAAGCTTTTATTAACCCTCCAGATATTTTTTTTCTTTTTATTAACCCTCCCAATATTTATCACATTAGCAGTAGGAAGCGTGGTGATGGATGACAAAGCTGGGGTACCCACAACAGAGGTCCTAAAGCATAGAAACCAGCTTTGGCATCTTGCTGCAAAAACAACAGATGGAAAATTGAGATTTAAAAACGTTCTACCGTTTCCCCTGCTATTACAAATCGCAGTGTATTTGAGCTGCATGTGGTGAGCTGGGAGATCAACGCTGTTCTCAGCAGATACACGGCTGTGCTTTGGAGAGGATACCACCCCAGAGACGGACTGTGAAATCTATAACAAATACCAGCGTGGGCAAGAGAGACTACCCAGGGCACTGCTTTTGTCATTTGCATCCTGGACATCAGCAAATATTTCCCCCACGGCATTACATAAAAGATGTTCAAATAAACGGTAAGAATTGTCCTATCGATAACGGTCGCTCATTGGAAGGCACAGATGCAGCTACTTTCCACTAATTTCTGTTAGTGTGACATCAACGTACAGTACAGGAAACTTTAGATAACAAGGGTGAAACAATCAATAGCAATTTACCTTAAGGGCTTGATAATCTCTGCTCTAGTAAATCAAGCAGTATAGGCAATGCTCCATTGCCTTCCAATGTAGGAGACATTAAGATGTCTCCTACAAGGGAAAAAAAAAAAAACCCAAAACCAAAAACCGAAAAAACCCAAAAAACAAACACAGATACATCTGAGAATTTGTTCCTATCACTTCCCACAAAAAAGAGAATTCAAAATAAAGGACTGACAGATGCTATCTCAGCTTCTTCAGAATGCTTTTGCAGCGTAACTCTGCTCAGTCAGAAGATAAAACAGGTAACTGAACAAACACACCACCAGGGTCCAGCTTCACAAATGCAGCACGGACTTCCCAACTCGCACAACTTGGCACACACCTTCAACTAGCAGAAACACTTCCCACTCCTCCTGCAGGAAGAAGGTGATTTTATTACTCCTAATACAACCATGAGCTTCTCCGGAACACGGCCAACACCACGAGGAACAGGCAAGGCTCACACTTCACACCACCCACGACCAGCGGTTATCTAGCGGCACAGCCACCCTGCTCTGCTCGAAGTACTTCCCAGTGTGTAACGCACAGCAGCCAGGATTGAATATTTTTAAAGCTGTGTTTCAAGGCAGCAAAAGATTAGGAGTTGTGCCACTCATCATGTGGCTAGGCTGCTGGGGACGGGGCCAGGGAAAGGGTGCTGGCGATGGAATTATGTTTAGATAAATACATGGAGTAACCCACGTCCTTAAATGAAGGGTATCTTTGTTTTGCTCATCCCAAACCAGGAAAATGCTTTAAAAATATTTCCTTCTTGCAACTGAAGTTTTTCTGAACCAAACACTGATGGCATTAAATTGATTTCTGTATCACACAGCCAGTTCGCTCATTATCTGACCAATTTAACACTAGGTTAAAACAATTCATAAAAAGTATTTAATGCTTTAACCAAGAATGAGGGCTTTGGGTTTTTTTGTTGTTTTCCCCTCTCCTTGATATAGAAAAACAGAAAATGCATGCTTAGTTCCTAATTAAACATTCTTTTATCAGCACTTAAAACCATGTAGTTAATAAAAAAGAAACATTAGTGAAAATTCAATTCACATTTACACCAAAGCTTCTTTCTGTCCATACCAATCCCTTACACAGTTCACTCGCATGTGTTTGAACCGTTAATAGCTCAGGCTCAACGCTGGAGAAGATGCACTATGCTCACAGCATATACATATGGACAGTTTTAAGTTTAATTCTAAGCACACTGAAGAAATGAGCACTATTTTATGATAACACCTTCCAAAGAGACTTTGTAGCTAAACCATCGATTTCCTCTCCAATAGCTGTCACCTTGAGAGCACTTCTAAACTCATGTGTTGATCCCTGAAGTAACTTTGATTTTTCAGAAGTGTTCTTGTATCACCATTAGCCAACACTTCCTTAAGCGGGCTCTCCTTTATGGTGTGTGACTTCATTCGGGACATTTTTCAAATTAACTGACATCAAGATGCTACAGCTTCTCGGAATGAAGAACGAAACAGAAATTTATTCTGTTAGCATATGGTGCAACCCTTCCGCTGTCCACTGAGGAATACAAGAGTTACCAAGGGATGGTACCACTTTCCAATTAGAATCTCAGAAATCAACACCTTCACATCTACATTCTGTATACGGACTAAATTCTTCTGAATTCCATTTCCTGTTGGTTTCTTCCTGAGAATTTCTAGTTAGCCCTGTGACATAACACATAGGACCAAAAAAAAAAAAAGAAAAAAAATCACATTTAAAGGCAAATTACCAGGATTCTGAAAAACTGTGCAAGTTGTTATGCAACTATCCAAAGTAAAACAATCCAGGACAATCTGTAAAGTGCTGACCAATGCAAATCAGTCAAGGAAGGATAGAGAGGCAGCTCAGCAGGTATCTCAGAGGCACCACTTGCCATGAAGTCTCGTTCCAACTCAGTTATGAAGTTACATACCGTCCCTTCAAGGCATATCACTGAAGAGGAGTGAATGTACTTTGGAAATTAGTTTAATTATATCGCTGGTTTTACATTTAATTTAGAGAGGACATTCTCTTAATTGCAAGAGCTGTTTCATGCTTTGCATGAAAAAGAAACAATTAGAACACTCTGAAACAAAAGGAGTGTGAATTTTCTCCACCGTCCCACAAACGGTTGCAGCGAGCGCAGAGCCATGTAACAGATGGTCAATTTAACTTCCATCTCAGTTATTAAACATTACCTGCAGGTCCATTAAACTGCTTTTCTCCTGGAAACACTCTATCAATTACTTAGCACCCACAATGCAGAGGATTAACTCGACCTTTCTCTAGGGCGTGATACATTCC
>NW_010107889.1:91631-139658 GCF_000699245.1 Pterocles gutturalis
GAGCCATTCAAATACAGAGCTGAGATGCCACTAGCTGTTCTTCTCCTGCCCAATTGCACAGTTACATCTTTAGTAGGTGAGCTGGAGAGCATCAGCCATCCACCTCATTGTTTATGACAAACACCATAAAGTTAATGGGTGCTAGAAAAAAGCACAGTAGCAGATTAAGGTACCATAGTACAGTCATGTGAAGCCAGGAATTGAAAATCCTTGTCAGCACAAGGAGAGAAAAAGGCTGAAGAACCATCCTACGCCGTTGCAACCTGTGCCTGTTGTACGTACAGGACAACTTCTGCCTGTTCTTATGAATATGCTTCAACAGCTCCTGGAAATGACAACGCACAATACTGGGCCACGGGCTTTAATCCTCTGCCTGGAAAAATTAAAATACTGAGAACTGGATCAAACACTGATTTTACTCAAAGTAACTGCCTGCCTTATGGCAAGCTACAACTTATTAACTATGTATAGGACAATAATTGTGTGTAAAGCCTCAACTAGATGCAGCTTCGACATACCCTGCTCTACAGCCATGGCGACAGCCCAAGCCCTCAGAACACAGCAGTCGTCATCATACTGCGAGCAGCACGTGAAACCAGTCCATACCTCTATACCGCCTTCTCAGAGAGGACATGCAGCTGAGATCCCAGATCTTGTCTTTGTGAAACCCAGATAGCTGCCAGCGTCGTACTAGAAGGCATCTGAAGAGAACCATGCGGTGAACCGACACACCACAAACTGCCCAAAGCAAGGGTGAAGCTCACCACACAGCACAGACGCTTCCCCACAGTCAATTCAAGCCTGCAGAATGAATTCCTACAGAAACTAAAAGCACTGCAAATATTATCAGTATCTTCTCTAGAGGCAAGGTATGCTTTGGTGATCTGGCTTTCGCTAACATAGAGCAGAGAATAAAATAACGTATTTAATAACAGCCCTACGGGATGGACCTCGGGGAAAGAAAGAACAAACCACCGCCAACAGATGTTAATCACATTGCTTCATTAATTTCAGGCATTACAATAAGAACTATCGACAAAACTCAAACCCATACCAAGGAGGTAAATCCATCAGAAAACGCCACATTGGAGCCAACACAATTAGCAGTCCGGGACGCTATGCAAACACTACGTTTGAGGCAGACAAGCAGCGACGCTGGAACACAATATCCTCTGGAAGATGATGCGATGCCCCAGGGAATTAAGAGAGCACCTGTGCTCCTGCTGGGTAGGACATGAACCTGAAGGGCTGCCAACAGCTTGGAAGCATCATGCTGTAGATATTCAAATACAGAGAGATGCTTTAAACACTTCAGGCAAGAATATTTGTAATCCTAACAATATTCCATAAAAAAAAGATGACAGTACCGAAAAAAAATCCAAATACTTTAGTATTGACAGAGAGTTCATTTTAAAGAATGTCTCTGGATTTTTCTCAAAGACATCATGTAATATTGTTTAATTTCTCTCATGAATTTTAACTTGTTCCCCCTTGTGTTGACACACATTCCCCTGTTAAAACAGAATTTCATGTATTTTTTTGCTTCACATCCCTTACACTGGCAACTAACGCTCTTTTTTTGTCTTGTAATACTGACAAGCACTAAAAGTATATGGAATATAAGTGTGAGATTTGAAGGCTTTCACCAAAGCAAATGATTTGCATCTTTATAATTTACATCAAAAGGCATTCTATCCCATATTCTACATTCAAAACTAGGGGGTATGGCAACTGATAAAGTAAACATATGTATAAGACTCTCAGGTCTCCAAAACAGGCAGAAACATTTATTTTCTTCTCTTCACACAGAAAATATTTTATAGATATATTTAAAAAGAAACTTATAGATGTGGTGCTTCAGGATATGATTTAGTGGGTTGGGTGGTGCTGGGTTGACAGTTGGACTTGATGATCCTTGAGGGCTTTTCCAGCCTTAGTGATTCTATGATTCTAGTATTAACCACACATTCATTTTGTTTAGCACAGTTAAGAGCATGACCCAACTCCATTATCACTCTTTGGAGCTACCGTCTTGCCTTGGGATTTATTGCATCTGTGGTGATAATGACTGATGCCATCTTCTCCACCACTATTCTCATCTTTTAGCTAATGAAAATTTCACTTTTGGAACAACACCTTATAATCACACAGTTTTAGTAATTCTTAGCTTCTTTTAGCAATTCTTATCTGTTAAAATTTTTGTATTGTGCGATCAGTATAGCAAAGACAAGTGCCATATATGAACCGAAAATAAAAGATAGATGATTTAAATGAGAAATTCACAGCAGAGTAAAAGGAGGATGCAAAACCAAATCGATACTGTGGATTATGAGAATATTTACATACTATGAAATAGATTTAAATGCTATAAAAGTAGTATAAGCTTATCTTTTAATTTGCTGCTTAAAAACAAAAAGTAAAATGCACAGTTTAAATTATAATATCATCATCAGGAAAACTGCTTTGAACTATGACTATGTCTCCAGATAGGAGATTTTCATAAAGGAGAATGAAAATCCAACTTAATAGTCTATGTTTAGGTTCTTATGCAAACCGGAATTCTTTTTTTTCTTCTCTTTACCATTTCACTAAATAATTCTGTGAGGTACATTTTCTAAATTCCACATCTGAATCATACCTTCCAGAAGAGAAACACTGTTAGCACCTAGGACATACACTCACACCCAGCAGAATAAACACATGTGCCAGAAACAGCACCAAACACTGCAGAAATTTTTCATCTGATTTGTCTAAGGCAACCGAAATAGAAATTTATTTCCAAGAACTTAAACTCTGAATAAAGCATCAGATACAAATTAATTTCCTTAGAGGCAAAGGGAAAGGTCTGTGTCAGGTTAACAAATTAAATTTCTACCGAGAAGCTTCCTAAATTGAGAAAAATCTGGTTAATGGAATCTGTGCAAGAGTCAATAGCTTCCACTACGGCCCCGACACAGGACAGTGCATCAAGAGACCTAATATTCTTTTCCAAATGTTTCCAGCATTACGATGTTGTCACCTTCCCTTTTCTGTTTTCACCTCTCACTCTCCCACTCGTACACTGTCACATCCAACGTGGCTGATCCATTTGTATTTCACCAGAAGCAAGAGAGGCATTTGTTCCCTCAGAACTGTTGAAGTAGTAGCGGATACATCTTCCCCTCCCTTTTTAAACAGCTGCATAGGTAACAACTCAAAAATGTTCCAGTACTTCGAGTAAGGAGAGTATCTTCAATCAAAGGAATGAAACTTGAAAGGAGGAGTAGTTCCTCCTTCTACTGGAACTGGGATAATTGTCACTTATTTCTATGGAAACATAGCCAAAACAGAGGGGAAAAACGGGTCTGCGAAACCATATCTATATAATTGTGAGGGGAAATAAATAGAAATAAATGTGCGCACACACATGCACATGCTTTTCCTTAGATCTCGTAAGCCAGCCACAACAGCCTAATATCATTTGAAAACCAGAAAGAAATCTCTTCCATCAAATCATGGCAAATGAAGAGTCTTTGGAAAGAAGCTGGGCTTAGCATTAAAAAAAATACGTTATACCCTAAGAAGAAAAAAATAAAATTAAACCAAACTATGCTATATATGGGGCCATCTGATTAAAAAAAAAAATAATCAGATGTACACAAGCCTTTACCCTTCAGCAGCATTAGCTGACTTCCTTCGCTGACAACATTCCAGGTTTTACCTCCTGAGTAAAACTCCTGCATCCATTGCAGGGTCTCCAATGAGTTCTGTGCCTTGCTTTAACCTGCACTCACATTTTTCATAAACCATTCCTCTGTATGACAGCAGCAGTTAAAAAGGAAGAGAGAAAACGCTGCTTCCATTTACAGAGAGGCAGTTCTTCGTACGTTCTATTCCAAACCAAGCACACATCTCTAATCCAAACTCACCTTGCTCTCCTGTACCATGCAGGAAACTCCCCTTAAAAGCCCACGAGCTCCACCTTGAGAGGAGGAAACAGAACTAATCCTTTCAAAAAGAAATTTTTTCCATGCATTCATTTCCCTTCTCCTTGCTACTCGTTCAGGGTCACAGTCCTGAGAGATCCAGAGATCAACGGTCACTGAGCCACGCCAAGGAAAAGAACAGTTCGGAAGCAGGGTGACTCCACAGCCTGAAGCACCTGTCCTCCCTCCTGCTTTCAATGTCAACAAAATCTACTCTGTGCCTCTGAACCCCAAAAGCAAACAGAATTCAGAATTTACGCTCCACAGCAGACAAGAGCTAGGCAAAAAATTTCTTACACAAAGGTTTTCCACTAAAAATGCAAATGTAGCTTTGATTCATTACTTCCCTAAATATACTAATCTTTAAAAAATATTTAAAAAAATAAAAGCTTTAAAAATTCAACTCAAAATGCAACATTCAAAATTTTATTATGTGTGAAAGTTTTTGCCACTGACATGGAACAAAGAATTTCAAGTAGCACGGGACAATTCCCACTGCAAGAGCCCTGTCTGCACGTCCCTCCTCCCTGAGCCTCTGCCTCCCCAGCACGCTGCCCATCTCCTCCCCGTCACGCTTGAGCTCAGACCGTGAACCATCACATTTGTTTGTACGGTACACAGATCTAAATTCCATAAACACTGTTGTCATTGAAAAAAAAAAAAAATTGAAATTAGCATCCAGTATTTCTCATTGTTTTCATTGAAGATCATCTAGAAGATTTTTATGAGGACTAGAGCACTAGGGAGTAAAGAATTTTTTCAGGCTTGCTAATAGCTTTTCATCACCAGTGGTATCACATGGTACCACCAACTCATGCAAACTCAATTATGTTTAAATTTACTAATTACTGAACAGCTTTGATGGGTTCCAAACGAGCAGCGTGATTTTCCTACGCAGCTGCCAGCCCTGCGCGAGTGCAGCAACCATTGTTTAGTGCTTTCATGCGACATACTAGCATACTGTAAATAAACTGCAACTCAGATTTTTGTTAAATATTTACACTGAAGTCTAAGATTCAATACAAATTCTCAAACTTTTTATTTTACACAATTTTCTCATCTTTTCTGCTCTATAAGTGGAGCTCTACAAATCCACTTCCCAACTGTACCGGGGAGCCAGATGCAAGCTACTGAACTAAAAGACTATTTAAATATTAAAATGTTTCAGAAATGAGCATACTTTCTCTATGGATTCTCTTCCAGTTAGCTACTACACCTTTCTCAATTTGTCTGTCAGTACCTACTAACTTAGCCTGACCCTAAATTTTTAATCCTGGAAGAGTCCAGTGTCACACCCCTTTGATATTGCCAGGTTAGAGTTCCCATTGATTTTCAGTTCCTTTGGAAAAGTAATAAGCACACATATGGAAAAAAAAAATATTTACTCACAGCCCAGTACGTTTCAAGCATGAATGTCTCTGAAAGCCTTGATCAGAAACTAAACCAGTTTTGAAACCTCATTTTAAGACTGAAAAGAAAAGGCCCCATCAATTTAAACACCAGTCGGCACAGATGCAGAAAACTGCTTCAGAGATGCAGCTCACATCTACCACTGACACCGACATGGAAGATGATGGCAGGAGGAAGGGAGAAGCACTATCACAAATAATTTATCACGTTAACAAAGAACAAAAGCTGTTAATGTTTCTCTTATATTTTCTCAGTCAAAAACACCAGGAGCATGCCGCTTAACATTTTAATGCACATGTGCGAAGAGAAGCTTCATAATATTGGTTTTACAATTCTCGAACGGTGTGGGTTTGATTTCAAGAGTTTAAAGGGGTTGCCAGAGAAAGGCTGATTTGTAAGGAACATTTACCAGTGGTCGTACGAGACAGGCAATGTATCACACCCCAGGGATTAAAACTGCTGCTCAGGAAGCCATCAGAGATACAGATGCTTCCCTGTAACCTTCCCGCACTGCGCACTGTAAGGTACTGCCACTCTGACGGATGCCTATCACTCATCTTCTGAGTCAAACCACAAACAAACAAACAAACAAACAAAAGTGGGGGGACAAGGACGTGTCAAAAAACTGTCTGGTAGAAGGGAACTGTTTCCAGCAGGTACCTGTAGAGCTGGCGGGTGGCAGCACAAACCATTGCCAGCTGGAACAGAATGATCCCAAACTCGGTCCCTGGTTTAATCAAGTTTTTTCTTTTCCAACAGAACCCCCATTTCCTTCTCTGCATTTCTGTAGATGAAATCAGATAACTTGAATTTTCACACAAATCTTAAAAAAAAAAAAAAAACACAAAAAAACCCCCAACATCACAGGTTTTGAAATGTCCCATTTAAAAACTATCCTTCAGAAAACGGTGCTTCTGTCTAGGGCTGGTAATCAGCGAGTTCTTTGCCAGTCACCTTTTTTTGTGAAAGCTGGAGTGTTTTCCTTGCACACATCACCCCTCTTGGCAGAAGCCTGTGCTCCACTGCTTCTGTCAAATACCAGGTCATCTACACTAACACCTAAGCTTTGTCTGAAGGCCTGTACGTCTCCAGGTAGGGTGGTGACATTATCTTAAAAGCACACCAAAGAATTTCTTTCCACTTTCTCAACCTCTTGCTGAGCACTCCAGCTCTATCTCTATGGATCTGCCTCTTTCCTAAAGGTAAAAGCAAATGCTTCATCTGAAATTTTGATAAAAGTATCAAATAGTATTTTTAAAGTATTAAAGACATAAATAGTATTTTAAAAGTATTAAACCGGATTATAAAGCCAATTTGTCTTCCACAGGTGAACAGCAATTCCTTATCAATAACTTCTACTTAGGGTTGACCCAAGTTGAATCAGAAGGAAAATCTATAGTGGAAGCATTTGTGAAATGCCAGCTCCAAACCTGCACCCAGCTTTGCAAAAAGGCTCTTTTCAAAGCAAACACAAAAAATCCCCAACCCCCAGGACTGACATTTCATTTCAAGCAGCTTTCCCACCTCTCTGTACATTCCATTAAATTCACATCACCAAACAGTCACACGGCAGTTGTTCAAAGTCACTACATCGCTCTCTAGAGGCAGAGCTCTCTGAGGAGTTACTATCCCTTGCAATACCCGCGTGGACAGACACGGGTATCTCTTCTGCTGCAGTTTGCCCTTTCTCATTGTGATTTCAACTCATCCTTCCCTCCTGCATTCTCCTGAATGCTCCAAAAGCACTTTTTTTCCCCCATGAAAGTAAATCTAAAGCAGAGCATCTTTCTTGGAGAATTCTACTTCAAGCACGGTGTTCCTTATCAAACAATTAATTTTAATATTCCAGCAATCAGATTTTTTTTCCTTTATGTTCCAATCTGAAGACAAGAGCAAATCCAGTAATAGAATGTCAACGTTAATTTAAGAGGAGATGAAAAATTACTTAATAACAGAGCAGCAGGATAAGGTTCTACAACAGGTCACGGAAGCATAAAATTTTCAGCAAAATCATTCTTGTACCACTGTCTATTCCTGCTAATAGACCAGAGCACAACTGTTAATACCTTGCTGCACAAACTTATATAGCAGAAAAAAAAGCCAACATTTTATACTCTCAGTTTCCCTAATCAGCAGTAAAACTGGGAAAAGAAGCAGGAAGCCTCCTACTCGCTTTCCCAACTTTCAAGCCCTGAATTCCTTAGAATTTCCTGAGGAAAGCAGAAATGGAAGAAACTGGTTCTTACCTGGCAGCTCTAGAAAGAATTGTCAGATTTTCAACTTAGTAAATGTTACTCTGTTTCACAAGAGACCGATTAAAACCAAAATGCTTTATAAATTGGTGATCAGAGTTTAAAGACTGATTCTCAGTCACTGTTCACACTTAAACATACCAACTTGCAATAAAAGATGGTTTTACATGAAATTTAGCACTTTACTGTTAACTAAAAAAACTACATGCATTTACAAAATAATAAAGCTTAATAATTGTCCTGTTTTATTGGATAATTCTTGTTTGCCAGCTTATTTGTCTATTTACAGTTTAGGAATACATCTGGAAAGTTTACAAATACTGGAATTTAAAATTGATTACTTGGTTAAATAAGGCATTAACTCAAACACTTTGGATTTTTTGTTTTGTTTTTTGGTAAGTTTAAGACCTGCTTTGTATTTATTTAGAGAACTACTTCTGTTAGTAAAAATGACTGCTCCAGACTGTCACATCCTGCATGATACTCCTTCCCAACACCATCACTTATAGATTAAAGACACCAGGAAGCTCATTTTCATTCTTACTGTTTCACAATTTCATGTTAATCATTAAGACAACTAAAAGAAACCAGAATTAATAAAATAGTTTCTCTGCAATTCCAGAAGAGGTTACTAGAAGTTAGCCAGTGACTTCTATAACAGCATCCATCAGGAAGAGAATAGTTAATGCAAAAGAACATACGTGAGGTTTGGCACATCCCTGAGGTCTTTCACTTTCTGAAGGATTATTTTGATTAGGAACGTGACAAATAAACATAAAATTCTAAAAAGTAAAGTAACTTCATAATGGGACAGCATCCAGCAGGAAGAGAATAGTTAATGCAAAGAACATACATGAGGTTTGGCACATCCCTGAGGTCTTTCACTTTCTGAAGGATTATTTTGATTAGGAACGTGACAAATAAACATAAAATTCTAAAAAGTAAAGTAACTTCATAATGGGAAATATTTAACATACGATTCAGAGTAAAAAGCAACTTCAGAGCATTTACATAAAACATAGAGCACGTACCTACAGAGAACATATATACGTATAAAAACAGAGAATGTGTACGTACGTGGGTATATGCTTATATAAACACAGACCAACATTTTAGTTTATTTCTCCACTAAATATGTAGACACACAAAAAGCATGGTCCAGATTAAGAGATCTTTACTTTCTTCCCCAGTGTCATGGAACAAGACCATAGGGAAGAGGAATTGGTAAAGAACTTCAGCACTCTGCTATGCACTGAAGAAGCAAATTTAAAAACCTGCATAGACAAGAGGTTTACAAGACATTTAATCTGGCGTTACTCAAGCATAGTCTAAGAAGACACAAGACTTCTGCTTGATAACACAAGCCTTGAAATGCCACCCTCACACATGGGTAAATTTGTTATAAATGTTTGAAATTTTGAAACCTCTAGAACAGTTTCCAAGTTTTCATCTTAACTACCCCTGGTAACAATCTATGACATGGATTCTGACCAATTTTACTGGAGTATAGAAAGGGTTACAAACTGTTCTTGTTCTTCACAGAAATCACCTTCAACTTGAACATATATAAAGTATGTGCCATCACACCAGGGAGATTATCTGCTTAACTTTTTTTTTTCAAAGCAGCTAGACTCTCATTTGAACCTGTTGGCAAGCCTAACTATACAACAAGCTGCTCTAATAGTATACAAGGTTTAGTACTTGGATTATTTTCTGAAGCCTCCTAAAAGGAGATACACTCTCAACTCCCACTAAGTTGTTCAGAAGTCAACAGTGAGCGAGCTGTAAATTTTCCTTCCGCGTAGGTTAAGGTACAATTTAATTTCTCAGGCTCTGGTTTGTGTATGGAAAGAGTCACAACTGACTATTTCACCCCCCCTCTCAAGGGAGTTACTTATTGCAGCTTGCTGCGTGGAAGAAAAAACGGATTCAAGTTAAAAACAAAACAATTCCTTCTGCTCTCCTGTAAATGGACATTCTGTACTTTGCCACAGTACCTACTGGAAAGGCCCCAATAACTATCTTAAAATTCCTTTCGCCCTTTACTAGGGCATGGTCAGCAGCACGCAGAGCCGCTCACAATGGCAGATGTTTATGCAGTACTAACAGTAAATATCTTATAAATCAAGAGCAAAATAGCTTTCATTCTGTCAAAAAGAGCTCAAGTGGGAACGAATACATGAAATCTGACCTTTACATCAAAAAAAGCGCTTTTGATTACCACCGAGAAAAACAGGTTCTGTGACAAAAGCATCCAGCACTCTGCATTTCTGAATCTGCTCAGTGAATATATATTTTCCCCCAACTGAGGCACACTAAGGCCCTTTCAAAGAAAGAAGAAAAAACACCCAAAAAAGAAGAGGAAAAAAAAAAAAAAGGTAAGAAAAAAAAAAAGATGGACTGAAATGCACAGGAGACCTACTGCTATCCACAGCTACCAGATATACTGATCTGGAGAATATTGCCAGGCATCTTTATTCTGGATTCAGAGACGCTCTTTCTTTCAGTTCAGTTGTCCATAGATCCAAGCATCCAATTGAAAAAAAAAACAAAAAAACCCAAAAAAACCCCCAAAAAACCACCCCACCATTATTCATATCGGCACCCATCCAGTTACCTCTAACTAGCAGCCATCATGCAACAGCTATGATTTTCATGTGCTGATTATCAAAAAAGTGACTGCTATGTCTATCTTAAACCCTTACAGTTAAAAGTTTCCAGTTATATAATCATTTTAACTCTTTAAAAATAATGGTGCAGAATAAAGACTAATATTTGAGGTATTTCTGAACACTAACTTACCTTTGTCAACTGGGTAGATGTCAACACCCATTATAGGCTTCTTCATTTCTAGGATTATTTATATCTATCACAGTTTTCTCTAGATACTAGTGAGTCTCATTTAAAAGAGATCTAGTGTTGAAAAAAAATCTAGAACAAGTTTATTTTTGCTCATCTCTAATGCTTACACTCCCCCAATACACCTACTGGCTGGTTGGAACCTGCTCTCCGTTTATATGGGACCTTTCTCGTAGAGCTGGGCAGAAATGCCCCAACCCCAAAATATAAACGCTCCTGTTATTTAGGAACTGAGATCAAATAAAAATGTTACCAACTTGTGACCTGATTGCAACCCCACAGCTCAGAACCAACACTCCTGAGTCATGGTTTCCAAATGCTTTGGCGCAGTAACAGTCACAGTTCCACATAACTGAATTTCTTTATATTATTTATAACAAAAGGATGAGGGGTAGCATTACAGGATGGCAAAATTCTACACCAAGCTGGAAAAGCCAAGCAGTCTAAAATCAGTGAGTGTTTGAAATAATAATTTCTGTATACCTGTGATCTGACCTCTTCATTTAATTTTACTTTATATTTATAATGCATGCAAACAATCACAGAACTTCTCTTTTAGAGGACTCCTATCTTGCTTACTAGATAGAATAAAAGAAGCTCCAAATGTGAAATCAGCATTTTTATAGACAGCAAAGCTCCCAGGAAAATTTCCCCCATGAAAATCCTGAAGAGAAATCAGAGAGAACTAAATTCTACCCACTGTCTGTGCCACAGAATTCCTACGTGACTTCTGTGATCTCCTCCTACTCATATTTATTTTCCATAAAGGCAGGGAGATCCGTATTTTCAATGTTTAAAGCATCATAAAATTGTATGCTTTGAGGGAGGGAGACCAAGAAAGTCCTGCAGTCCCAAGGCTTCTTGAAGTTGATATCCAATATCTGTGGATGTTTGACATTTGTGCTTTAGATTCTGATCTATGTACAGTGAACAAGAATATCACCACCTCAACTCCCAGAAATGTCAAGATGGTAAATTACTTATTTTCTTGAAGCACTAAGGGGCTAATTAGTTCTCAAAGTAAATTCTGAAAAGAAACCTGTTACTCCATGCAGGTCAATATGGAAATGCTACAGCAGGAAGATACAGGGCGCAATAGAATTAAAAGACAGTTATAATGCATACACGCAGACTGGATTAATTATTATGGCCCCATAACCTGTCTCGTTATTTCCTAAATCCTCAGCACCAGATTCAGATAGTCTATGCTTTCTGGAAAGGAAAGGAACAAAGCCTTACACATTCAGCTGCTAGAGCTGCGGTTCTTTTGGATGTCTTTCCCAGAAAGGTCTTATCTCCTGTCCCGCAGGTTTAGGTATCTCCAGCATAAGATCCTCTTGCCCATTATGGAGATTCATCTACTCACAATTAAGGTTAAAGCCAGACTCCTGCTGGAAACTGTTTTAACCTGCTGTTATTCTCCCTGACTAATAATTAGGAGATAGCTCGATATGATCACAAGAAAAAATTTTATCTAAAGGGATTTTTTTTTCCCCACAAACTTGAACATCAGTCCAACTGTTTGAACATTTACTTTTAAATATCCCCTCTCATTCAACATCAAATACGAACTTCTGTATCTCCACACAACACAGTCATTACACTTTTCACTTTCCATCTAATTAATACTACATGTAAACTTACTCATAAACTTTTTTTTTTTTTTTTAAAAAAGCAAATTTATAGTTTTATTGACTGAATCTGCATGAGCAGTTGCCCTCTGGTGACTAACTCTGTGAGAATATACCAGGTTCAGAACAGACATATGAAGACTGGTATGAATAAAGAATGACTGGAATGTTTGCAAGCTCCAGAAGAAACATGAAAAGGGTTAAAATAAATGGTATGCATTAATTGCAACAGCACAACGTGATTTCATACAAATTAAGAAGAGAAACTGAAGATAAAGTGTCAAGAAGATGAAGAACAGAACTGCAACACTAGAATATCTACAGATGGGAAAGAAGAGAACTGAAATACCAGAATTTTGCTTAAGACAAAACAAAGAAGCAAAAGGTCCCTCAGAGCATCCACTCCTCATGGGTATAAAAGGCAAGTCTAAAATCAGCTTGTCGTCACGGTGAGGGCTCAGCAGCCAGAACTCCTTGTTGTCCATGCTGCACCCAGGTGATGTTGGCCAGACCACCTGGACACGCATCGTGGGGCATCGGAGTACGTGGGTGTGAAAGTATACACAGACAAAATCAACTTAGCTACAGATTTTATGAAATAAAATTGCCTTCCTCCACTGTGAGATCTGACACTGATTTGTGACACTAATTTCCTGCACTGTCACTATGCTAGAGCTGGGGGGTGGGGGTTGGAGGTGTTGGGGGGGCGAATCTGCGGTACCATTCCATACAACCAAAGGATCAAGCTTCCATCCCAGAGTTTGGGCAATTAACTCAGCCTGAGGGCCCTGACTGACTTTGAAGACAGCTAATTTGCATTTTAATCTAATATGTGCTAATAGCATGCTTACTTCAAGCTAATTTGGAAAATACAGATATTGTTCCTCAAAATGACCTTTTGTTTCCCAAAATAGGACTCCCTAGATGACCACTACTACTGGACATGTGAACATCATAGATATTTTCCCTTCACAAACATTCCAGTGAAGCAGAGGAATATTATAATCTCTCAGTAACTAATGAGGAACAGAAGTGGAAGACACAAAAAAGCAGCTTGTCTAGTTATCACAATTGACTGTGAAAAGGATATTGTGTCTCAAGCTCCTAGATAGCTGTCCAGCTGCTAGATCACAGTCCTTTCATATAAAATGGACAGAGAACTGAAAAGTCACCAGTTACATTTTGTTCTGTTATCCAGACCACGTTTTTCCTGTACATCTGCTCACCAAAAGCTTAACTCACCTTAGCGACCAGCTATAGCTGCCTTACACCCAGCTGCTGAGCTAAAAGGCTTTTCTTGGTCTTGCCTTGCTCGTGCACACAAGGACTGTTGAAATGTAGTCTGAGTCAACTGCCACGACTGTTCACCTAAACTCTGCCTTGGTGTCCTGAGCTGAAGGTTGTTGGGCACAGTGGCTTCTTCCCTTTGAAGATGCACAAGCACATGGAACGTCCAGGTTGAGAGTGAAGAGAGAGGAAAGGACTGCAAGCAAGAATTGCAAAGTTGTTAACTTCTAAAATCATTGTTGTGTCTTGCTTGAATTCTCCAGGTAGTTAGGATAAAGACCAGTAGAATGCTGGATAATTTCTCCAACAGTCCCAAATACTCACGGTCTACCCTTCCCCAGCTACCTTGAGATGGTACAACAACAATGAGCCCTTCCTCATGGTCACCTGGCACATAACCTTAGTACTCTTATTTAATAAGTGTTGCTTCTACATTCCTCCCCTTGTAAAATACATTTTGGAGCTCTCTTACCACCTGGCACTCCTCCTGTCCCACCTCAGGCTCTTGGGTAGCAGTACAAGTGGAAAGAGAAAAGCTAGCTGCTAGTCCTGTACAATTTTCACGTGGCATTAACAATTAGAGTCCTAGAAAACATGCAATCAACTCGACAGCTCTCCTTGGGTATTCCTAAATCCTCTGCATGCAGGACACACTTCCCATGACAAACTAGGTTTTATTTGAAAGATGAAACATGAATCTGCATCATATTTCTCCAAGGAATGAGTTGAATGTTTCTAAAAATGCGCTCACTGGTAGCGACCTCTCTTCCCGGAAAGAAAGAGTTAAATATCCACTTTTATTTCCCGCAGGCTGCTGGTCCCACACGGAGGTGCCATGTTTTATTTAAAACATGCTCTCTCCCAGTAACCACTTGTTCTAATTGGCACGGCAAGGCTGGGTCCCCAAAGCACACAGCTCGTTACGTTCAGTTTGGATTACAAAAACACGATGAAACAAACTGCATCGAAATGTACAAATTAACAGCTCAGGAGTGCACGACACGGACATGGAATTAGATTGGAATACGGAACAAACTCCACGGGGAGGCTAAGGAACAAATCACTGGTGTCTCTATAAACTATAGAAGATTTCCAAACGAGCAAATAGACAAAACAGAGCACAGACTTTTCTATAACTCAAGCAAATTGCTAAATGGGAAAAAAAGAAAAACATTTCCTCTACTATCTTATGCATGCATTTATAGGAGAATGGAGTTGCAAGAAAGTTCAATAAATTAAACCTGTGGGTTGCACATTCTAAATAGCTATCTCTGCTTTCATGCTGGCAATGGGCAAACATCATGGCAATTAAGTCATATTTCTAAATTTTTTTTTATATCATCAGAGAACCTATCCACAAGGGACTAAATTACAGCTGGTGTTTCAACAAGTCATGTGGAAAGCTTACAAGTTAGAAGGTGAACATGGTACTAACAAAACAGAAAGAAACTAAAGAAAAAAACATACCAGAGCTATGAAAAATGAAAAAAAAAAAAAATGCAAGTTGGAGACAGAAAAGGGCTGAGCTCTTTTCTTTGCTTGTAAGTCAATCTGAACAATGGGACTGGCAATCCTCTGGAAAAAGAAAAAGAAAACCCATGGAAAATATCAGCAATGCTTTCTCAAGATAAAGGAAAAAATTAAATTAAGAATATTTGGCAACCTTTTCAGGTAGCCAGTACTGAAAAAGAGGTCAGATTTTTGTTTGAGTGTAATTTATATTTTAAACAAATGAGCCCCAAGACTACCAGACTGTGAATTTAGCAAGATGCAACCCAGACACATGTCCACTCATGTCCTACAGGGTGGTTTGCCAATAGGATTGACTGTAAAACGTTAAGGTTCTTAATTAAAAGGCATTCAATTTTCCTAGACTGTGTTGGTGTAAAGACACTTTCAAATGTGACTGGAAAATCCTTACTAACTTGAAGTTAGTACTAGTCAGAAAGAAGAAATAGAAAAAGAAAAAACCCATCCTAGCTCAATACACAATATTTCAGTGCCAGCTGTGAAAGAAATTCTCTTTCTTCTACTAACCACTGTACAGAAATAGAAATACTTCATGAGCCTGTCCTCCATTGATGCTTGCCTCCTCCCACTATTTTACAGGGGGGAATATGAAGGAGAACGAAAAAGGAGAAAATAAAACAACAAAAAAAATTTTTCTATTCATTTGTATTTCCCCTCCAAAACGTTAAGCCAGGTTCGGAGAAAAGGACTTAACTAAAAACATAAATACTTTCCCAGTCCTTCCAGAAAATATTGCTCTGTTCTAACAACACAAACAGAGCTATTACTCAGATCTTCAAAAATTTTTAAAGCTGCAGGATAATGCACACTAACAGAGTAAAAAGGATCTTTGGGGTCAGCAGCACAAATCAAGCTTATAAATAAGTGAAGCCCAACTGAAGTAATTTAATTTTTTTCTTAATTCTATTTATTTCACAGTGATTGTCTTTCTCAAGCTTTGCATAGTAAAATCGAGAAGGTGAGATCTAATTATGCTGAGACATCTTTTCCCTACCAGCCTTCCCCTTTCAAAAATTCTTTGGGCATAGAGTAAAATAAATGAAATGTATGCCAAACAATATCTATGTTTCTATCTGGAATGTTACAGTTCTTTATTAGTAGGTGCTCTGGAAATTAGAAATATCTTTGTTGCCACTGTAACCAGCTATAAAATTTTCCAAAGAATTACTTAGCTTCAAGTCTGACCATGTAACAGAAGTTGAAGCTTGACTACTTTCAAGTGCCAGCCACTGAGTGCTGTTTTTTGTAGCGAGCAATCCTTGTACTTCAAAATACAAAGACAGACATGAATACAGCAACAAATTCTAGCCTAATGAAGCCACAAATTGAGGCACCGGTTTCCATTAGGAGCCAACAAAAGGCATACCACACTGCAAAAGAAACATTCTGTGTACACATAAAGAAAATTAGTCAAACCTTGGAAAATGCTTGCTGCTTTTCCAGCACAGTACTAAACCTGTGGATTCCCATCAAGGATACGGAAAATGCAAACCTAACAGATTGGTAATCATTTATTTAGGAATGAAAACTTTATGATGAAGAGAAGGGCTGAATTAAGCATAATTTCTCACTTATCATACAACAGGATCCAGCAAAGATAACATCACTGGAACTAGTAACATGCAAGATGCACCTGTTGAAAAAGTTTCCAGTAAGCAAGCTGAAAGCTCTACTGAGGATCAAGTTAGCAGCTGATTAACAGCAAAATCCATTCGGGCAGGAACACTGACTTTTGCCAGCTCATGCTTACAGTAGGTGTTATTACTGCCAGCCAAGGCAGCATTCTGAAGAGCTCCCAGGATTTACAAAGACTGAGAGAAGAGGAAATTGTGTTATCCAAGTGACTCTGAGTCACAGAAAACCCACAATTTTGTGAGCTCTGAAAACTGTGTGTGACTTAGGCATGACAAAAAGGTCTGCTCAACAAAGCAGAAGGGTTAAGACGCACAAAACCATGAAATAACTCTACAGTCAGACATTTGAGTCAGTTCAGGAAACAGAAAGAATAGCAAATAATCTGATACTTCTAATATCGTCTATATATCATCTGATTCTAGTGTCTATTTTCTTCCCCCTTATGAAATCTTTCAAATGCAGGAGAATAAAAGATACTATCGAAGTTGCAAAATCTCATAATCTGGCATAGATCCAAGCATGTGTTTTAACAATACCTATGTGGTTCCAGCAATACTGATTTCCTACTTGATGGATGGAGATTAAAAATGTAAAACTTTTACTCATCAAGATACTAACTAGTATGTAAAAAAACCATGTTTGATTTCAAACTAAAAATAAAACTGAATGAAGAGCCAAGGCCCTTAAAACTCAGACAATTCTTGGGTTATACGGGTATTTTCTCAAATTCAGTGATGCTGATCTGGTGCACAGAACAAGAACATAAACATTGCACAGCTGGATTAAGAAAAGAGATGGGCACCCACCTCTAGAAGTTTCTATCACACCTTCAAACAGAAGGGCTATGAAATTGATTCACTATCCACGAATACTCTAATCATCATTTCATCTGCTTCCAGTTTTCCAAGTGCATCTCTCCACCAAGCCATCCCAAGCTGCACTTACCTTCAGCTTCACATACCGTTGAGCAAGCTGAAATCCACCTCCTGCGCCCTCTTTCCAGTGCTGTTTGCCCCACAACACAAATGTAACTTTCTAGACTCAGGAACAAACGAATTAAAGGCAGACTGCATTTTTGGGGGTGATTTCAGTAGAAAGGCTAGCTTTAGGGTTTTCTGTATTTAAATATTTGTTCTCACTCTAACACTTTGCTCTGCGACTGTTCCCAGAGGTTCCAATTAAAACTGAGTTCTTGAGGTACCAGTGTTTGGGTGAATGCAGAACTCCTGCCTGCAAGAGCCTACTCTGTCAGTGTGCCTTTTCAAAAGTAACCAAATGAAGTCCCTAGCTGAAGTTGATATTAAAACTTCCACCTAATGGGAGCAGATTAAGAAAGAATACTTTGGAAAAATTTCACTCATCACTGTCCTGTATTTTAATCATTCAGATTTCACAGCTTACCTTACTGAAAGTAGAAAGGTTGCAGCACTAGTGAAAGATGTGGCATCACAGGGAGACACTCTGTCCATAATTTGCATTTTTTCACTTACCAGCCTATATTCTGATTAAAAAAACCACCCCACACTTTATTTCATTTGTATTCTGAATATGCAAGAAGTCTGAAGCAACGATGCCTTAACCATCTGAAAAGCAAATTTATTTGAAGCAGTTTAATATGTAGGATTACACTTGTGTCTGGAGACTTGGAGGCATCGATAGCACATGGTCAGCACTGAATTGGAGACAGAACGTTGCAAAGTACTTCGCAGAAATACAATTAACTTGAAATGATTTCAGAAGGGCTCTTGAACATTTCAGAGTCTGCTACTTCTACGGGGCTCAAATAAAACAAGTCAGGTATTCCTCCTTGGAACGAGCCAACGGGGTGAAGAGGGTAGCTAGCTACAAGCTCCACTCCAGGATTTATTAACCCTTATGTACAAGCCATGAGCAGCAGACCTGTGGTTGTACAGAAGAGCCGAGGGAACCTTCCAGCTCCAGGTCAAAACATCGGGCTCCTCTAGGCGGAGGGCTGCGCGTATCTGTGCGGTATGCAGCTCACTCTTGCCATACAAAACCGAACAACTTAATCTCTGTAATAACCCGTGAAAAGTATTCCCGTGTTGAATGTAAGAAAAAGTACAAAGACAGCCAAAACAAGGAATTCCAGTCTCCCTGCTGCATCATCTGGTTGCTTCTTGCTGTTTGCTTCACCTTTGGACAAACAGGAGTGAAAACTCAGTGAATTTACCTTGATAATAAATTTAGCTATCACAGGTATTGGGTCAAACAGGAAGGCAAAGTGCCAGCCTTGCAAGGGACTCTCTGCTCCATTTCTGTGCCAACTGACATCACAGACATCCAACTGTGACCACTCCTCCCCAGGGATGGAGAGGAGAGGGAGGGCAGAAGCAAAGAAGAGCTCATGATCATGTATTTACAAACTTGTACATAGTTCAGAAAGTCTGAAAAACCAGTAAAGACAGGAAGGTTCCATGTAATAACTCATATTACAATGTAAACCCAAAATGTCTTAATCTCTGACTTGTTGCTCTTCTGCCCTGATCTATATAAAAAGATAACGCTTATCACAAATGTAAAGAGCTTTGCTATTCTGTGTCTGAAATTAATTTTTAAAATATAGGAAGACTGGATTCTATTCCTTCCCTCTAAAAAAAAAAACAAAACAAAACAAAACAACTCCGTCATTTAACAGTTACTAACCTTTTTCGTTGTGTGGATTTCTTTTTTCTAAAATAAAAGAGAAAGGAAACGACAGTCAAGAGAAATAATCATTCCCAATTTTCCCTCGCATACAAATCTGCTTCAGTACATTTGAAAGAATAACTTGCCATACTAAAAGAGAAACAAGAGGAACTTTTTTCACATCGTATCTTTGGATTGCCTGGAACAACATCTTTCAGCAGCTTATTTGCCTAAAATCTTGCTATTTGTGGTGGTTTAGGTTACAGGAACAAGAGTACACATCTTTCTATTGCAATACTGCGGCTGGAAACCCAGTATAAAAAAAAAATGCTAAAAATATTTCAGTAACATTAAAAAAAATAAAAAAGACTTGTGGGCCTGTTGACATTGAGAGTTTTTGAGCTACTCCTCAAACAGGACCGGTTATTTCAACACTACTTGTTGAAGGAACCAGAGTTAAGATCTAAAAAGAGAGTAAATTTGCTGTTTTTCCACAATACTTGGTTTTGTTCCAACTAGCAGTAGATTTTTAAGATACTCAAGCTCCTTCAAAAGTCTTAATTCATTAAAATAAACAGGCTGTAAAGAAAGGCTTGAAAATTTTACAAAGGTAAGCCTCCCTGTTCTCCCTCCTCCCCAGCTTCCCCAATCATCCAAATGTTAGATATCATCTTGTATTTTTACAACACAAAAATGAACTTGATCAGAGGTGATGGCTTTTCAGGAGAGTTACAGAATACAAGGCAAGAGCTCTCCTTGTTTAAAACAAAAACAAACAAACAAACAAAAAAAAACCCCACCAACACAACCACCAACAAAACCCCCAGAAACACCAATATAAGAGATAATTTGCTTAATGCCTGGTCTGCTGGCTGTGAAGTTTTGGGTACTCAATATGAGTAAATATGTAAATACGAGGAATGGGTCATTTTGATATCTTAGAATCAGAAAATCCACCTTTCTGAGGTCCACAAATCGAAGTAGGTTACAGTGTTAATATGAACGTCACAGTTGTGCTGAGCCAAATTAAACACCTAGCGCCTTGCTGGAGAAACAGCCTGAGAAATACATCCATCGTTTCGCTGAGCAGCCTTCGACAATCATCATTTCTCATGTGCTTGTTTAAAGAAGGGATGCTGAACCCAAGATCTGAAATCTACAAGTCAAACTTTATTTTCTGTAAAAAAAACTCTGAAAAAGCTTTAGGGGTTTTTTGTACATTTTGCCTTAATTTTCAAAGATTCTATGATTTTGCCCTGGAAACCAATGACCTTAAAAAAAAAAAGTCTGCAAGCTTGATATTAAAGGAATGTGTCACAGACAGCCAATGACTGAAAGTTAAAAAAAAAAATTGTGAATTTTTTATATTGTATCTGTTCCCCCAAGAGAAACTAAAAATCATGGACTATAACAGCACTTCCGTGACAATTAAAAATAAATTTACAATACTAAATATCACCAAAAATCATTCAGAAAGGCAAAGCAAAGGAAAAGGGCAATAGCAATTCCTAACATTTTACATAGTAGAAATGCCCTTGCAATAAGAAAAGAATATGTAGCAATCAGAGTTAGCCTGCTGATGAGCTACTGAGGATTTTAACGTTCAAGGGCTGCAAGTTAAAAAGCAACTGAACAAGAGATTTTCTATACCAACCTTCCCTTCTCATTTTTATCCATACCATATTTCAGAGGTTATTACAAAATAAATCCTACAAAATTCCAAATGACAGTTCAGACTTGTGCGTTTTGAAAGCCACATCGATCATACAGGCACAGCTCTGTAGTTCAAGGGTCTTCCAGAATTCCATAAATTTCAAGAACAAGGTTCGATTGGTACATTTACGCAAAAGCTTTTTGATTAGCAAATAAATGAAGCACCAAAATGAAGAAAATCTGATTACATATATATAAGGAAGAGAAACCCATGCACAAATCCTGAAGGAGGTACCAACAACATGGTTTTGATAATCTAACAAAAACACAAAACCTTTGACTGCACTTACCAGCAAAGCATTTGGAACAGAGATTCATAGTCTTGCTGGACCTGGGGCAAAAATAAAAAAAAAAAAATAGAGCTAAAAAATTCATTATCATTCTAATCAATACAGGGAAGATTTTGGGGGAATGAAGCAAGGGTACAGAGAGGGTAAGAACTTGAATGGCTAGGAATCAAAGATAAGTGGGATGAGGGAAGAGACTTCATATGGCAGTCTCTTTTCAATTTCAAGAGCTTCCAAAACACGACTTGCACACATTTACCTTGTGTTTGACAATCAGCTTACTTTCCCACTCAATGTATATGTTACACACTCGTCATTCAGATCCCTCTACTGCACTATGATAATAATGATAGGCAGGGAGAGCCAACACATTCCACTTGAGTATCAGCCTCCCCACGGCAACAGCTCTGCAGTCCTGCCAAATCCCGAACACAGCACAGCAATAGAGAGATTAAAGTCTTGCGCTTATAAGGACACAGACAGATGTGTTCTTGGAAGTCTAGCTGGAACGGCTCAAGAAGTTATTACCTCAGGCTGTTCATTACTACCCTCAGCTGCATCCAGCAGTAATTTACAATAACCTGGCTGACTTTGCACTGACATGGACGAGGACAGTTCACACGAGCCATCAGAGTGGCTCAACTTGGAGGGCAGGAACCTTCAGCGGAGTGAAAAACAGCTGGAGAATGATAGCAGTATCTTAAGCCTCCCAGATGTCTCCAAAGTGTTTGTACAACTATGCCCCAACTGTTCGTCCTCAAAGAAAGTCAGTAGGCTCACAAAAAAAAAAAAAAAAAAAAAAAGGCTATAGACCTCTCTGGGGCTACCATGAAACTACTCAAAGCAATAGACCATGGGAGAAGCTTCTCCCAGTTTATGACAAGTTCCCTTCTAACATCACAACGTCTCCTTTACAAAGTGAGCTGGAGAATAATCTCAAAAGGTCTCCACGTGCTGAAATGTCTCTGGAGAAGTGCATCTCCATTTCTGTGGACACTGCCCAGTATTTGATTAGTTCATCATTCCTGAGTCAGGTCTGCCATTCCTTACAAGCATTTACACCGTCCTGAGCAGGGCTGAAGGTACATACTGACAGGCAAGGTTGTACCAAAACTGTCCATGCCCACAAGACGGTTTTGCCTGCTCAGGGCAGTCTCTAGCTGGAACATATCATTTAGCCAAATTAATTGCATCATTATCTTTAGAAATATGCATAAACAAAAACAACTGAGACTGCCAAAAGAGTTGTTTTCTGTTTCGAGCCAAACACGGATGGAATTTTGAGATGAGGTCTGCATCTTACAATATACAAATTATAAAAATCTAAACTACTTATCCTCTTGAGACAAAAATTTTGACAATTTTTTCAAAGCCACTGTATCACAAATGAACACCCCTATCAGAATTATAGAATTTTTTTCCCCATCCAGAGTTTGCAACTGGATCTTTTGAATGACTTTCCAGTACCAAAGTAAATCCAGACTTAGTCAATCGTACCTTAGTGTTAGTCACATCAAAACATTACAGATGTTTTCCCAGTTCATGCACATTGGAAAGCTGGTTTACATCAGGCTCAAGAATTCTAGAACACAGTTCACTGCAGATATGAGACATAAGCGTTTGCCAGCTATAGCAAGAGCCACAGACACATGAAAGCTAGTTTTAAATGCAAACAACATGTGCACAGGAGAGAAGTTCATTCCCAGGGAAAAAAAAAGCAGAACAGCATTTGTAGCCATACAAATACATCATCGGATTGGTATATACCCAAAGATTCACTATCTACGTTGACAGTCTGCACAGATGATCTGCCTTCAAAAGAACTGCAATTAAAACCAGCACAGTGAGTCAGCGTGCTGCAGTTCAGCGCTCGCTGCTCACGGGTCAGACCTTCTGGAGCAGCTCAATATGCCAGGCAGGAGCGTCTCTGCAAAGCCATTAAACCCCAGGGGCAGCAAAGAAAAAGAAAAAGCAGAGTTCAGATGGTTCATATTGATGACATTGGAACAGGCAATGACATGTGTTCGCAGTGGTATCATCAACCATCTCAGCTGTTAAATATCAATCCAAAGCCTCGTATAATATTTACTTATCAGCGCACAAAGAATGGAAAACACACACACACAACGTAGAGCTAAGTGAAAAAAGAAAAACGGCTGCCATTTCCTCCTAACACAGAAAAAACAGCTTTTCTGAAAGGACAGTACTACTGGACAAGTGACCTTGTGAGCTAAATAACTTCAGTTTACTGTTACCGTTTCAAGGATCACTTTCTCTCTGATCCTTTCAGATGCTTTTTTAAGGAATCCAAATCAGTCTGAGGCTGCTATGTAAGATGAGAATCTAAAATTTGAGCGGTTTTTTTCTGTCTTTTAGGTTTGTTTTTTTTACACAGTCCTGTCACTGCAGAGCCATCAACATTAAACTAGAACTAAGACAACGGCATTTTTTTATTAGAGACAGAGTAACAACGTTGATCAACAATCAGCCCCTTTTTGAAAGTACAATATTTAATTAGAGCAAAAGCTCTACAAAGAAAACGCATTAAACAGTTTACACATGTCAAACTTACTGGGTATTACCCGAGAGGCATGTCAATGCCTGTCAAATAAAATATATGTTTGACAGCTCTTTGCTGCAGTGCAAATTCCTCCCCTCACTGCTAGGATTTCCTCTTTACGGCAGGCAAGGGCTCTCTCACCAGACTCTTAAAATTGTGCAAACCTGCATATTGCTGTTTTCTCTCTGAAGTCAATCTCGTTAACCACATCCCTGGTTTACATCCAACACTTCCCGGTGTTCACCAGAAACTCATCCTTCCAGCAGGAACACCAAAATAGAACATTTATTTGCTCCCAATAACCCTTTCAAAAATATCACACATCTGTAACATCTGCCATTTCTTAAGGTCACTTTTTTTTTTTTTTTTAAACACTCAAAGCTGGAAAGCATCAACCAGTCCTGGCCATGACCCAGCCTCCCTTCCTTCCACTTCATGGGACAGAGCTGGTCACAGCCGCCAACCCTCCTTAGAGCAGGTAACTTCTAGGGAAAGCAATACACTTTGTATTTCTAGGAACACAGAGTAAAATCAGGAGTGTCACGGTGAACAAGACCCAGTAAAGCTAAAATTCAAAGTCAGCCCTGGCAACAAGAATTGCATGTGAACCAGTTATCAAATCACCATGGTTTTCAACTGGACACATTAAGGTAATTCCTAGGTTTCCATCAGAAAAGTTGGCTTCAGCAGAGCAGCACCTAATCCAGAGTCACTCCAGTATACACTTCATATGTACAATAACCCTAGAAAGCACATTTTACACTGATAATTCACAAGCTCCACTTGTACATAATTTGCTATTCAGAAAGACATTCATATTTATGGATAAACCAAGTAAAATAGAATGGTATCATCTCTGAGGCAGAATATAAAGTTAAACCCTACTTGAAGTACTTCTACCTGTCAAAAAACCCCCTTTAACTAAAGGGCGAGACAAAATTACTATGTAGATTGGAAAGCACAAGGTGAAGCGAGCTCAGAAGGTCAAGTGTCAGAGCAAGTCAAAGGCAGAGGATACTTCAATCCGGCTGGAAAACCCCAGAGGCTACAGAACGATTGCATGCGCCAGTTCCGCAGAACTCCGTCTGAAACAAGGGGAGATATTAAAAGTGCTTCCACTGCCAAAGGAAAAAACCACTGCCTCAACACAGCCACGAAATGACACAGGGGCTTTGAGGAGGAGGAGATTTACAGAAATGTGAAATCGTGGAAGTTAGAACATATTTATACTTTAAGCAATAAATAAAAAAGAAATAATTAGTGTGATCAACATCTGCATCTCCAGCTACAGGTGCATAATGCACCTTCATCTGCACGAGGATCTCTCCCACACTCGTTAAGGTAACAGTGAACCAGAGCTGTTAACGAAAATGCTCACCTATAGAAGGAATCATGCAGCTGCACCACAGTAAAAATAAGTAAAGATTCTAGTACACATGTGTATTCTAAATGCTTGAAAAACAACACCAGAATAATAGTCATTTGTGAAAATAACTTTTTCTCCAGTCATCTTTTAAGGATGGAAAAATAAGGACTTTGGAGAAAAAAAATGCTTTCCTACAGCAGACATGTATTAGTTATCTAATTTTAAAGACATTTAAGCCGCAGATGCTAATTAAGTATGATTGCAAAATTCCAGATTCTGCATTTTTATTGGGAAGAGGGTTTTCCAGCATATCTAGTAATGATTCTTTATGAGTCAAAAGTTCCTATGGCTTGGTAGAAGGAACACATACCTGCTCCAGCGGCACTACAACTGCACTGGTGATTAAACGCATCATGTTAAACGCTTCTGGATCCCCTTCCAGTACAGCAATTAGAGTGGGATCGCAGTGTCACCGCAGCTCGAACATATCCTGGTCCCTGAACGATACCTGCCCAGTATTGTCAGGGGCCGTACGTTTGAGAAACATTAACACACTATGAATCATGTCATTAATTAGTTCAAACTGCACAGAAGCCTCCTCCCTATACATTCAGCACATAGCTTCATGTATTTGGCAACTCAGGACAAGTACACATACATTAAATCCATGCATTTATCCTCCTGAAGTTAATGGGCTGTCACCATTCCCATTATAAAGCCGTTTTCAGAGGTTTATAACGCTGCCGAAGAATTCACTCTGAGCTGAATCCTGGCACGAGCAAAAGCAAAACCACAGCCCACATATGTTTGCTTTCATCCCACCAGACTAGGAGGATTATTTATCATTCAAAGAAAATTGATCCAGTTCTGTATCTCCCTTACGCTTTTCATCATTCGCATAGAACATAACACACTTCACCTTGTACGGGAAGGAGGTTAATTAGGTTGTGTTAATAAGACCCTGAATCGTCCTTTGAAAGTCCTGTATATCCTGTACACCAGCTGCTGCAGTCAGCGATTTTACTTTTCTAAATCTGAAGTCACCTCATTGATTTCATATATGCCACATATTTGATATTTATAGTTCCTCCTCAATTTATGATCGCTCTAATGGGATACAGCCAAGGTTTTTTGGACAGTTTAAACAAATTACTCGTATTTTTAGACTGAGGCAGCTCAGTTATTCTTCAAGAATGATTTATGACAAATTCTCTTCAAATAAAAGAGCAAAAGTGGAGCACGTCAAATGCAGGTGGACCTGTAGAGAACCTGGCAACCAGAAATGGTCACATACACTCAGATTTTTAAGTGAAATACAATCTGAAATTAAATATCCCACAAATGCAGTCAAGGCCCTCTACTTCATCAGCCGTTCTATATCGATACACCCAGTGGTAAGAATTCTAGTTCAATGAGAACAGTGTTATCAGTAAGATTTTATTATTATTATTATTACTACTAGAGATTTTTTTTGTGTGGAAAATATGAGTATTCTGCTTTTGGACTCCTCATTTTCACCACAAACAACTGAAGTGTTGCTTACCATTTCAAGATTTTTGGTAAGCTGCTGAAAATTATGCTTCAGTTAGTGAGTCACACGTTTACAAGGACCTCATCAATCCTGACCTGAATTTGAAATGAAACGGAGGGTAAACTTTATGCACAGCACCGTGGACTCGTGCAATGCCCTTCTGGCAGCTTTCCACGCTCAGAAGATATGCTGATGCATCCCAATGAGGTAGTTGCATCCTGATTTTTTTTTTTCAATGGCTACATTAAAGCACTCTTTTAAAACTCTGTGGCTGAAACACTTCTTATGTTTTAAATATTCAGACACACTGAAGTGTTTTGTTGACAATAAGGCCAGAGAAGAGCACAAATACCCAAGAGTAAGAGGGGAAAATGGGGAAACAACACAGCAACAGAGCAGCTCCCGACTCTTACAAAACATATTATGTGCTCTGACACAAAAGCACTAATAGAGTTTCAATTTAAAGCCTTTTCCGACAATTCACACAAGAAACTGCAAAGAATCCAATGCATCTAAACTAGGTAAGACAGGCTGTAAGAACTTAGATCAGATTCAACTGCGTTTCTAGCTGAGCTTACAAAGTTGGTGCCATCCAGTCAAAGCTAAACGCTTCATGTTCCCATGAATACGTCTCTACTCCTTCTTTAAAACAAAAACACAACTCAGCAGCAAAATCCTATATCAAACATTTCTCTGAAGGTCTTCAAAATCCTTTTCACAAAGATGTGTACGCTTAAAGGACAGTAAACAGGTTGAAATACTAAGTACTAATGGAGTCCAAGGGGCCTTTAATAGAAACGTGGGAATAAAATTTGAAAGGTCCCATCTACCCACCTTCCACCGGTTCCTCAAGCACATTATTACTTACATGCGCTGCAGGTAATAACTAACATTGTCCTATGATGACACAATCATCTCCTTCAGATTTACAATATGAAATCATACCAACTTGATCTTTCTCTTCAGATGGGACACTCCAATGCCACCACTAAGTGGCACTCAAATCTATTCCCTTTGTGTTATTCCTTCTACCACAGGCTTAGTAATAGATACTAAATAGTAAAACATTCTTAGAAAAAAGAAGCTGTAAGAAAACTCAAGAAAGCACCCATACTTTACAATGCCTGGCATCATAATGGCTCAGAACAGTTAGAACTTTTGAATGGAAAAAAATAATCATCCTTGCACGTATTTCAAAGACCCTGTCTGTAGTACACATGTTAAATAATATTTACAAGGACTACTTATGTAAACCAGTTAAAAAATGCTGTTGCATGGTATTAACAAAACACTAACAAAGTCTAGTTTCTGTGCCATAAGTGTTCTCTCAAAAACCAGCGGAGTATCAAAATTCCTGTGCTACAGTTGGAATCACAGGGCCACAAAGATGGTCAGAGGCTGGAGCACCTCCCCTATGAGGACAGGCTGAGAGAGTTGGGGTTGTTCAGCCTGGAGAAGAGAAGGCTCCAGGGAGACCTTAGAGCAGCTTCCAGTGCTGAAAGGGGGCTACAGGAGAGATGGGGAGGGACTCTGCATCAGGAGGGTAGTGAGAGGACAAGGGGGAACAGGTAAAAGCTGGAAGAGGGGAGATTTAGACCAGACATTAGGAAGAAATTTTTCCCTGTGCGGGTGGTGAGACACCAGCCCAGGTTGCCCAGGGAAGCTGTGGATGCCCCATCCCTGGAGGGGTTCAAGGCCAGGCTGGATGAGGCTTTGGGCAACCTGGGCTAGTGGGAGGGGTCCCTGCCCATGGCAGGGGGGTTGGAACTCGATGATCTCTAAAGTCCTTTCCAACCCAAACTATCCTGTGATTCTAACCATAGCACGACTGGAAAAACAGTTGAAGAATTTTGAGAAGGTGCCTGCAATCCTATCTCACTCCAACATTCATAAACACACATGCCTAAAAGAAGCTACCAGTATGTAAGTCTACAGGAATTTTTCCTCCTCCCCATTTAAAACAGGTTTCAGTAAGTCTTCAAAAGATTAGCTGGAGGTTCACTGTGGAAAAGTCACTTTCTTCCCCCCAAGCTAGCCTTGTACCTGATTGCACAGTCTGGAAGCAACAAGCTCTTTCTTTGGTCAGTGCTGCCTCTACACCTGACTACACACAGTCATCTGCAGTTCTCAGGTGGCCAATTGGAGCCACATCTCACAATCCTGTTCTAGAGAGTAAGAGTACTCAGCTCTTCCTTCAGGAATTTGAAATGAATCCTATTAAAGCTGTGTCTACACTAGGAGCAATCTGACAGTTACTGTTCAAACAAAATCCACCTACACTGGCAGAACACAATTCTGCCCTGCTGGTACAATAAAAGAGAGACAGAAAAATAACGGGGAAAAAAATACATTAAAAGTCACTTTTAAAAGTGAAACAAACCACTGGTAACTCATCATAACCAGCACAAAAAAGAGCACTGAGGTCCTTTCTGGCAGACCTTTGCCAGTTGTATTGCACCCACCCAGAACTATCTTGCTCACCCCACAAGTAGGTTAGACCCGAGTCACCCAGAAATTTTGGTCAACTTCCTAACAGCTCTCAGGTAGATGTCTGTACCAGATTTTGCATCTCTCCGGTAATGAACAGAGACTCTCAGCATCATAAAACACCCCACAGAAAAGAACCAGCCTGCCATTCACCTGCCATACTGCAGAAATGTTCTAAAACGATACTTGCACTAACACCTTACAAAAAACTTGGCCAAGGAGAACACTTTGGGTATTTAAACTTGAGGATAAATCTCCTCTCACATGTAACTTCTGGGTTTTCTACCCCAAAGCAAAAGTTCAGCATAATTCCCAGGAATGCAGCATTTCTAACCAGCATAAAACTACATCTAAACAATCCCTTCAAGATGTTTGTGTGTTAAACGTTCAACTTCTGAAGTGTCTGAAAAACAAACCTAAATACATCAGATAAAATTTACAACAACAAAGAGTTCAAGGACCAAACCAATACAAACATAAGTGTTTGGCAACACTGCTTAAAAAAGCAAACAAGCCCTCAAAAAACCCCAGGGCTATAAGCAAGAGTTAGGCTGATAATGACAAACAGAAAGACTTACACTGAGCAAGATACTCATCTGAACATAGGCGTGATTTTTTTTTTTCCATAAATGTGCACCCAGGCACAAAGATAAGTAAATACAAAAGATTTCTGAGACCTGAGCTTCACTCAGGTCATACTGGTCAACTCCCTTCTCTTTCCGAGTAAAGGATGCTGGAAAGTTAATGACTTAAAAATGTGGAAGAGTTCAGCCAGTGGACTGCAAGCAAACGTGCTGCGTCCCTCAAATCCTACAACTCACGTGCCCAACGTTGAGGCACTGCCTCAGCTTTGCACTTTATCCAGATAAGTTATTTCAAAACTCTTCTCAATTGTACTTTGAATAGAAAAATGCTTCAAATACAGTTAACTGGGCTAAAGAACTCCACGCTGAAGTCTAGCATTACTGTAATAAACATCCTGAGCCCAAAAAACTTCAGCCATAGCGTCCAGAATTTATGTGGCATAAAATAAGAACCACCTTTAAAATAGTGTAATACTCCACGGTGTCAATGTCTTGCTTTTTCAAGCATTCTGAATGCAAACCGCTGACCTCCACGAGGAAATACAATTGAATTAATAGTACTTGAGTTTCTTCAGGAAGAAAAAGCACCTTAAATGCTCCACCCCAATTCCAGGATATGTAATAATGTAATGTGATAAATGTAATAATATCTAAACATTGTTCAAAATTATACAGATACTTTTCTTTTTATTCTTTTATATAGGCAAATAAAATCTGTCCCTTCACTTTCCCAGTTATATGTTCACTATCACAGTCATGGCACCGACCAAGAAATCAACAGCACAAGGAAACTTCCATAGGCACCGAAAGACTGAGCGCAGGACACAAAAACCAGCCCAGCCCACCAGCACTGAATGGGATCTAACAGACAAGAGCTGGGTCCTTAGGAAGCTGCACTGGCATTTTTATGCTAAATTATTCTGCATTTGCCTTATTTTTTACACCTTTCATACTCTCTATACCTCTTCAAAACATATATAAAAAACTATAGTTCTCAAAATTCCAAAATGAAACAACAGCAATTCATTCCCCAATATTCAAAACTGGGGAGTTAATATATCTAGCTATCCCAATAAAACATTGGATATTTTAACTAAGAAAGTGTAAGGACCTTGTCAGAGGCCTTGACTGTTTTGTTTCTGACTCTGAGACAGAACTGTTCTCTCTTCTGCACGTTCAGCTGCAGCATGCCTGAAAATTCATCCCTTACATTCCAGTATGTACTCAGGGAAGCACAGAAAGGATCAGGGGAAAAGAACAGATCCACAGATACCTTTCAGAGATTTTTCCCCATACAACTTATCTTTTGCATAGTAATTAAAAAAAAAAAAAAAGTTACTCCCATCCTCCCATTATCAGAGAACAAAATAAACAAGGCAAAAGGCTGAACTGGATACAGAAGAAAAACATTAGCAAACATAATCTAATCCAGTCCTCCAGTTTTGGACAATTACTAAAAAAAATGACATTGAGGAGGGGGAAAATAATAAATACAAGATCTTAAAAGTCCAAAAGAAACACAGATCATTACAGATAAACACTGTGATTTTGCTTTCAACACCCTCATCACAACTACTGGAAGGATTTTTTTCCTCAGTCTAAACTTGACTCCCCTGTTAAAGTGGAAGTAGTCACACTTTAAACTGTTCACAAAAAGTACCCTCACCTGTATGAGCTGTCTGCAGAGGTGGAAGATGTAAACTGGGGCAAGGCAAACTCCATTCTACTAGCTGAAGTTTAAGGGACTGAAAAAGGAGCAATCACAAGGAGACTCAGCCAGCCACCAGCCAGATTGCACGGCTCCCAAGTTATTTACTAACATGAGATCACACAAACCAAAGAATGTATTAGATCATGACTATGCACTTGCGCATTCAAGTTTTAGATGCCGGTTTGCACTGAACATTTGTAATTCCCTAGGTACTCTAACATCTGTGAAACATTTGATAACTCAAAAGGATCAGCACACAAGGGTGTGTTGTAAACACTGAATCAGCTGAACTACCAGCAACACTAATGAGAATTTACTGCGTAAAGGAGATGTCTTACAGACACAGGCTACCACACTTCAGTACCGATGGACGAGTCACAGTAGGACTTACAACAAGTTCAGAAGATGATCCCTCAGCTCTACAAAATCCCAGTTAAATCCCAGCCTGCATTTGTATTGCAAGGCTGCAGCGAATGCCATCAGCAGTGGGCACCACCATCGGACAATCCAGCCTGCAACGTCTGCAAAGAAATCTATAGGGAACCAGTACTACTCACCAGAATTGGACTGTGCTATTAAGAGCCTACCAGTGGTACACAGCAACCAAATACATCTATTGATGCGGTGGTCTTGTATGTTATTCACAGAAGGGGAAACTCTGAATACCATATTAAGAGAAACAGAATAAATCTTACACTTATTACAAGATTCATCTCCATCACATACACAAAATAATCCAGAAAATTTCCCCAGTAAATAAAATAAAATATGGATATTCTAAACAAAAATGTATTTGTTTGCCTCCTTCTACACCACATCACAAGAGTTCTGGGCTATTTTCCCCTGCTTCTCTTTTCAGCATAAGAACTAGGAAATCAGAAGGTGGGAGAAGGAACACATTGGGAGGTATAATTATAAAAAAAAAATAATCCAGAAAACCAAACATGAATAATTAATCTATTTAAATAGAATAACAGAGGCATTCACAAAATGCTTGAGCAATATCAAAGTGAACAATACCATGTATTTCAACTCACTTCTGCTCCCTCAGTAAAGATTTGCAAGAGCTTCCACTTCTGCTCTTGAGACTATGAAATTCAACAGAAGCAAAGAAGTGGTTTGACAATCTCAATGCCTTTAAGGGTCTCTATAAAGGTTAAAACTTTAACAACAGAAAAAAAAAAAAAGAGAGAGACACTTTCTTTTAGCAGGTTTTAAAAACATAAGTGAATCACACAATCACAGGGTGGTTTGGAGTAGAAGGGACCTTAAAGATCATCCAGTCCCAACCCCCTGCCATGGGCAGGGACCCCTCCCACTAGCCCAGGTTGGTTTGTCCTTTCTAACACCTATACTAAAACCAGACACACAACGAGGGCAAGGCTTGTTTCTGCAATACACTGTGAACATTTCATCCCAGAGCACACAAGAAGGTCCAGAAGCCTCCTCAGTAATAGTGACAGAACGGTCCAAAGGAAAAAAGAGTTTTTGAACAAACTGCCTCTGTCCTCTCAGCTGCCAACAGGACAGGCTGCCTTATCTGTCCTTCCTTGTACTGCTTTTTGTTCCTTAAAGGTGAGCATCTTATTTTGAGTCATCACTTTTAGTTGGAACAAAAGTATTACATAGTTAAAAAAATAGGGAAGAAAAAAAAGCCTATGAATTGGCCTAACCACATGAATACTCTGGTAGGGAAGTTTCCCTAATGTACGCAGCAATGCCCTTTATATATCAGGCCCAAAGGTTTTGAAAATTTTTCTCTTACCGTTCCACAGCTGAAGGTCAGTGATTGTAGCTGTATTTCTGGCATTTATAGTCTATAATACAAAAAAAGCTGTATGATTTCACAGAAGTGTCTCAATTCAAAGGGTGGTCAGGGGAAAGCAAAACACCCCAAAAAACGTTAGCCCTCTCTATAAAAGCTATGCTGTACGAAAGCTTTACAATCTACTGATATCACACGTCATTGTGAAAGCAGAATTTGTGTGGATGGAATAATGCATTTTCTTCACTACTGACTAATCTTCCAAGTTGCTGAGTCTTTTGGAATTGTGCTGTATCAAACATCCCACCCGGGAATGTCAGAGCTTAGGGCTCGCCTGGGCTGAGGGACTATTTCTCGCCCAGCGCAGGCACCCAGAACTCACTGGAACTGAAGGGACTCTTCTGGGTGCATGGATCAATCCTTTATTACTTGTCGTAAAAGCACAAATATTCCAAACTAGTTTTGAGTTCATAGCATCGAATGTCAACAGTCCATACTAACGCCAGATACTGCCCTTCCCTTTGTCCTGCCGCCTCTGAATTTACCAGGAAAGTCTGGGAATTTGAGAACCTGCTGATTCGGGATACCTGAACTTCAGTCATATTTTAAACACCTTTTTTTCCATCATCTAAACTGCTCCCCCTACACTAGGCAATGTGTTCAGTAATCCTGTCCTGTTCCCTACTTCAAGCAATTTACTTGACTGTCCTGTTCCGGAGAAATCCTATTGCTACCAGGGTCCCCACACACTGTCACCGTACATGTTCTAAGCCACAAGGAAAGGGGTTAAAGAGTTTGAGTCCTTTTTGGACTGTTTGCCCCCCAAAGCTGCAGTTTGACAGTACCCATCCACAGCAACAAAAACCTGGTTCAGCGCCTCCTCTGGAATTTAGTTCAAATGCCTGCCCACGGGCTGTACGGTGGACGAGCAACCCTGTCCCCTGCTCTCACCCAGTCACCATCCAGACTTTGTGAGCAGCAAGTGACGTACATCATGGGGAGCATTCAGCACTCCCCATACACACCTTCCACTCGTAAACCACCCGTTAGATTTGCAGTAAGATAACAAATAACTTGGTTTTCAGTCTCCTGTGCATTTTCCCCAACTTTGTAACTAGACCTTTGTACTTACACGAACCTCAGGTTATTTCCTGGTCTATGTTGGATCACACTTCTCCTCTCTTCCCAAATTACTTTGGGAAGCAATTCCGTTGTAGGATTTTGAACTATTCTAGAGCAGAACATTGCAATTTATTAACAATTGACAATTTTGCATAATGTCAACTTGATAAATTATTCTTCCAGTTTAGGGGGCTCTTCTCTAAAGTACAAATAAATATTTTCATATGATCACTGTTCCAAATTTAGGTTTAGTAAAATCAAAGTTTTAACGAAAAAATTCTTTATCTTATATTTCAGTCTCTCTGTGGCAGCTCTGCAAAGCATGGCTAGCACTTACAAATAACAACAAATCATGTAAAGCTCAAAGAAACAAGTAGAAGGCTTTTTTAAGCTTAAAACAAATTTCCTATTAATTTTATAATCTCAGCAGTACAGCAGTACAAGAAAGCGTTATACAATAATCTGCCAAAACATAAATAAAACCTGCTAATCTCATCTCCTCTCAGCTTCTAACTAATGAGAAACGCAACTAAGTAAACACTCCGCACGCTAAATCACAGCAGGGTTAGTTAAGTGTTTGGCTTAATAATCAAACTTGCTATCAACAGCAATAAGTCTTGTTTGGAAACAACTTTGACATAACCAATCTGTTGAGTTAATCAGTGACCCACAAATCTAGACTCCCAAATTTAACTAGCTTGATCTACATCAGTTCACTTTCGCATTTTAAACATGCAAGTGCTGTTAATTCATACAATTACCGCAAGAGAAGCACTAGCTTACTCTTTTGAACTACATTCAGTCCATTAGCCGCCTGTTCTAAGTAAATAAATTATCAGGAGCTCTCAAACATCTTAGACATTACCCTCCAATAAGGCACCTACTTCCTCAACATCTAAAGGAAGATCGCAGAATCACTGGTATTTACCACCCTACAATGTGTACCCTGCTTTGTCGTAACGTAAATGCACTTAAGCAGTGAGGGTTTGTTCTGAAGAGTTTCAAGCAGGATGTGGAGAAGTTTGCAGTGTCTACATAATTAACAAGATAGATCAAATTTTGTGCCTAGCCACTTGACATTTGCCTTATAAATATATAACTAAAGCCTTTACGCAAGTGCAGCAGATCTAAAATCTAATGGCTGGAGGACAGGAAGAACAAGGTCACCCAAAACTCTTCACTTTTCTTCTCTGACAAAAATAGAAATACCTAGTTTTTCTTTTCCACTTGTGAGGACTCAGAAGAAAAGGTAACATGGAAACTAAAGGAATAATCAAAATGTGAACAGGTGCTTTATCCTCCCCGCTTCCCACTTCTCTGCCTTTGGTGATCCAGATTAATCACAGAATGGTTTGGGCTAGCCCAGGTTGCCCAAAGCCTCATCCAGCCTGGCCTTGAACCCCTCCAGGGATGGGGCATCCACAGCTTCTCTGGGCAACCTGGGCCAGTGCTGCAAATTGTCCCCTACAGTTGTCATCTTCACAAAGCAGCTTTTACTATTTTGTAAGTGTTTAGACAGCCTGTATTTATTTACATGAACAAAAACAAGCGTATCACAGCACTCACAGAAACCATGATGTTACCCTCATCATTTTCCTATTTTGAAATAACATGGAGAAAATACAGCAACAAGCTTCAGGTTCTTATTTTCCTCTCCTAATTGAGACTGAAGGGGTAAATCACAATCAGTACACTTATTTAATCTGATTCAGATAGCGGGAAATCAGGGCCAGGTTAAATATTTCATTCGCATGCATGCGGAGCAAACAGCAAAGGCTCTTCGTTAGATCAGCTTTTTATTCATTTCTGAAGGCAGTCTGAGGCAAAAGCGTGGTAACCAAGCACTGAGTGATCACTAACAGCAGGTAATAAAAATGAGCCCCGTAACATTACCTCATCCTGAGCTCTCATCCAAGCTATGTGTAACCTTTCAGTACACAAGGAGAACAAGTTTTAACCACCTAACCCCTGTGACAGACTGCAGCTGCGATCTGCAACTCCACTGCTTCATTAACCATGTCCAATTAACGCTGAATCCTAAACACAAGGAGTCAAAAGGAGTTTTAACATTAAGAAAGTAAGCAGCAGTATCAGCCCATAACTCTTCAGTCATCTTCACGAAAAAATAAAAGAAAGAAAAATTAATGTTTCTGTGCTTCTGCTTGACTTTAAGCTTTTAATCATCCAGCTGTGCACCTTCTTCAGCTGCAGCCCTTGCCCATGGAAAGCCCCTTCAGACCACGCAGTCTTCTCTCACTCTGTCACCAAAGCACCGCAGCGGTCTGGGAAATTAAGTGGCAAGCACAAGAAAAAAAAAAAGTATTTCCAACTATGAAACTAATGAATAGGTATGTAAACGACAAAATCCATGTACATTGTTTTCCTGCCCCCTCACTTTCCAATAGTTTTACTTAACCCCTGCAAACAGTAGACCAGCACCTGAAAATGTTGGATCTTTAACCTAAGCATCATTTTTCTCAAATCAATTTATGGAGATGTTTTTGTTCTGTTACAGGAAGGTAAAACACCATCTATACCCTTTCAAAGAAGATGTTTACGCTCTCCAATTCAACGAGAATCAAAGCAAATTAAACACATCTGTATTCTTCTTTAGACAGTACAAGCTGAACCAGCAGCTTGTATCTTTTGAGGTAAGAATAATACCACATTCAGTGTTTGCTACATATCATGTTACATGATTTCAGCAGAGACAGTAGTTTTTGGACAACACCCACAAATAAACAGCTGGAAACAAACATACACAAACACTAACACAGCCCATCTGTCCAGCTAGCTGGTACAAGACGCGTATTTTTTATGTCTCAGCAGTAGCTTTGTTGCAGCCATGATGATCTAAGGATACAGGCACAACTGATTTTGGAGACAGCAGTAATATCTAGGTATAGACTTACAGAAAGTCAACCAGCTTCCCCATATACTGAAGCAAAGTCTGCGCCTCCACAAGCTGGTCTACTGCTTCCAAACTAGGTACTCAGTGGTGCTACTACAAATGCAACATCTGCCTTCATAATTTGTCCTGCATAGATGATGAGGGACAAGAAAGCTAAGCAGAAGAAACGAAAGCACTCTTGATTACCAGCTAACACCATGTCCTTTACCCCCTTCTCCGTTGCCTGCACAGACACTCGAAGAATACAAGTCTTTGGAGCTCCCACTTGTGTCAGCCTTTCTACATAACCTTAAAAAGAGTACAAATCCTTTGGACCATAAATGGACTAAATTATTTATTGATTAAGTGGCCTTAAGTAGTCCTCAAAAATATAAAAAAAAAAAAAAAATCAAGATCATCTCTCATTTAATTTTTATGACATTCATACCAGGAAGAAATCCTATTAGAATTGTTACATCAAAGTTGTGTTCAAACAGAAAACATTTCTTTTATAGGTGTTTTCATCCTGAAAATTGATAAACACACATGAGCATTCTCTGTGCCACAGTAAGTCATTAGCTACATCGTCCATCTATACGACAAATTCAAAAGCAGCCACGTCAGTTTTTATAATTCTGTATCAAAAGTGGCAAAGAAATTAAAGTTCTGTGTCTGTGTGTGCAGGCGTTTATGTTTATATATATATATAAAAACCACACACACTTTCAACACTTCCAACCACAACATAAAAGCCTAGTTAAAAGCACTTCTGTATTGAAGCTTGCAACAAACATGTTGCTAACACAAGCCAGAAACCCACTCCTACATCAGCAAACTGAAATAACAAGGACAGAAAGAATGTTAACAAGAAAGCAGCTAAATCACTGCCCCTCTCAATGGCATCTAGCAATGTGCTGGGAACCTGATCTAAAGACACACACACACAAAAAAAAGAAACTGAAATTACAGCAAGCTCTGAAAGCTGTAGGTTTAAGTTTCTCAAAGCCCTGGGCTAGCTCGGTTTAGTTTGGGTTTCCCATTACAGCAGTTTCCACAGCACGCGGTAATTTCAGTTATCTGAATTTCGGATGCACTTCAGAAGACACGTCAGCTCAGGCAACTGAATTTTAACCTGTGATACTGGAGTTATTGTTACACCAGTAAGCGATGGAACTTCCAATATTTTAGTTTAGTTTTAAAGGATGACGTAACACACCGGTTTAGTTCACTGTGATATACACGACTGTGTTTTTCTTTCACCTTTTGAATCTGTCTTTACATCCACTCCAGCCGGGGAGGAAGTGTGAATTATTCACCAGAAAGATTTCTGGTCTTTCCTGAACTAGTCACCCGAGAACATTAATAGCCAAAGGAGAGCCTGCATCACCGAATAATGGATAATAATGGGGTCCTATCTTCATCAAGAGAGTGCTGCAAAACCACCTGAGACTTGCAGATGTGTAATGCCGGCAGTTCCCGGTCTCCTAATTGCATAGCAACTCTTCTGATTGAAAGAGACTTCCTCCACCCACCACAAACCCCTCCTTCTGCAGGAACATCCTTGGAAACAACACGTCAGCAGGTCAATATTGTCCTACAGCAGGTTCTGATTTCAAACAAACACCTTTCTCAAAAGGACAGAGCTGGAGAAGTTGTAAATGTTCCTTGCTACCGAGTCTTTCGCTCAAGGCTCCTAAAGCACAGTGGAATTAACTGAAGAGTGATCCGTGATTCACTAACGAAGGAAAACATTCGAAGGGAAAAGCATGCACCGTCACACAGGGCATCAGTGGCAAAGTCATAAGAAATCCTTCCCATACTTAATGCCAAGAAGGGGATTTTATTAAGGAAAAAGAACGTTCTACTATCCTTATCTTAATGGGTTTATAGTCTCTAAACTCTTGGAATAAATATAAAATATATCAAAAAAAAACCAGCATTAGAGGAGCAATGTCTATGTATTTGGAATCGCAGTACCCAAGCAGAAAGTTAAAACAGGAATGTATCCATTGTCCAAAATAAAACCAATTGCTACCAACCTACAGACAAAAGAAGAGAAGACTATATAGTGTCAATGAAGACTTCTAACATCCAACTAATTCTGGAAAAGAAATACACTCTAAAATAACGCTGTTAGAAGTATCACAAACACTCCATGTACTTGCCAACACCAGGAGCTACAAGCAGCAGTTGGTCCCCTTCCTCAAATCAAATGAGGAGTCAATTTGCTCCATCTTAAATTAATTATTATTGCCAAGGCAAGTTTAATTTCAATTAATTTGCAATGAAGTATTAATCACAAAGCCCCTACATCAAGAAAAGATATTTGAAATACTCAAATACTATTGTCAATTGCTTTCTTTTGAAAGCTCAAAAATTAGTTCATACCTAGAGAACTTAGTGAGTATACATGGATTAACCCTAAAAGCCCTTAATCGGTTATAGCACAGCTGACTCTCCACTCACATCTGTGTAAAGATGGAATAAAAATAATCCCAAGATTTCAGCTGCCTTAAAGAACTGCTTTATTTTAAATCTTCTAAAATTCTGAGTGTTTTTTAATTGTTTTCCGTATCATGTTTTTCCTATTAAAAACTGAATAATTACATTCACATGCTTGCAAAATAAAATTGGAGAGCCTTTATTATGGCAACACAGAATGTTAAAAACGCTTTCACCCACTCTGTACTTTACTGTACAGGAGTACACAGTCAAAAGTTGATTCTAAAAATAGGAATTGTTAGATTTTAAATTGATTAACATGTTAACAATGCAGGGGAACACTTGAAAGCTATCTGCACGAACAAGCAAACATCTGTTAACACACGGGCAATTTTAGAAACCATTATTGTCCATTAGTTCACTGAAGGAGATTACTAAAAAAAAAACCCAAACCAGTAACACTAGACATGAAACAATGAACAAGCATCACTGCATCCGACACTAATGCCTCTTCTTGCCAACTGGTGTCAGCAATACCTGCCTGAAGACTCGCCTCTCTCCAGCTACAAACGCACTCCACTGAGCAATATTTGCTAAAGAAAAGTTTCAAAGGCAAATAACTGGTTTATCAGAGAGCTGGATTCCTTGATACTGACCATTTCTGGGACCAAAATAGCATCTAATCAACAGCCAGAAGGACAACACAGTTCCAGTATGAGGGACTCTTGCCAAATGAGAGCATTTTACCTGCTTTATATATGCAACTTCCTATGAGACACCTCCAACAATATATAATTAGAGATCAAAACACTGCTGTTCTGGCAACAGGGCTGATCTCAGTCATACTGTGAAGGCTGTTTTAGCAATTAAGTCAATGAGCACATGACTTTGGATTCTGCTTTCTAAGTGCACAATTAGGAGGTTATCATGGAACCAGCCGGCTTTTTTTTTTTTTGAACACTGCTTCCAATCTCATATTGTGTTCCTTTCTTCTCCCCCTTCCTTAGGTGCTTAGCAATTAAACAGGACTTTAACTTCTGCTTGTTTGAATGTAGAATACACAGATTACTAAAACAAGCCCTCAAATTAACCAACTCACCCAGCATCAGATCCTACATAGGCTAATGAGCTAGAAACTAAAGACACTCATCAGCAAACAACCTCTTTTTTTTTTTTTTTCCCTCTCAGCTTGTCTGACTGCTTATTAAAATTATTTCAGGAAAACCAGTTTTTATCTCCATTCAAAATGTTTCATTACTTCCAGTTAAGACTCTGTAATGTACACCAAATAACCACTGGAAGTCCAACACTAGCCAAAGAACATTTATTAAAGGACAAAATGCCAATGAAAGTAATTTTAAAGAAAAACACCCTTAAACCACCAATAAAAACACGGCGACATTTAGAAACTAAATTTATTTTCCTCCTGTTGACCTACATTGTTCAAGTTCAGAGCATGCATATGGTGGCCAGATTAAACAGCAGAAGTGAAGAGGATACCTACAATTCTTTCACAACCAAAGCAGGACAGCGGTCCCTGGTGCAGGGAAGACCCCAGAGATCAGGTTAAACATCAAAATCCATCAACAAGTTCCTAATGCACAGGCAAGTACTGCACTTACCACGATGCTACTACTCAGATACTATGAACAGCGAAAGTGAACACACAACTGCAAACGTCTTCATTCTTCAATTCATGGAATACCAAAGCTCTTCATTTAACACATTTTCCTGAGTACAGGTAAAGAATAGAGTACAGCGAATGGAGCTAGGAATTACAATATACTGCTTGACTTCCAGGCTACAAGATTTCAGAAAAATGTGTTTAATTTTTTTTAAGTTTAAACCCCACACTCCTTAAGCATATAAAATTCTCACCAAATCAATAAACAATCCATCCATATTACTAAAAAAAAAAAAAAATACCCAAAACCCTACAGCATTACAAAGATCATGGTTGGGCATTTTTGCAGAATCTGAAAATACCAACCCACTTCTACTGTATGTTAACACCATCTCTACAGTCTGAAACCATCCATTGTGGTCATCCACACAAAGGTTTCATTTTCAGAAAGTGTTTTTCAGAATCATTTTGCATTCAGTGCATGTAGTATCCTCACCAGCATGTTCTTAGGTGGCCTTCCCAGTGTCCTGAGAAGATGCCTTTCTACTGTCTGCAAATACTCTGCTCCGAGTTCCGTCACAAATCTGGCATCTAGGGAAGAGCCAATTCGTGCTGCAGCTATTGCCCGATTTTTAATTCCTCTTCCAAAAAAAGAGAAGGGACTCTGTGCTAGTGAGCCCTGCCTACACTGAACAGACAGGGAGGATTTTTGCCATTAGAGCAAAAGAGGAGGGAAGCCTGCCTAAACTGAACAGGAGATCCAAATCAGGGTTTCACCATAATCAAGATCAAATACTGTCTGAAAACATTCACAAGACATTCGTGGTAACACAAATAGCAGACACTAAGTCAGTCAAGGTTGCATATTTGAGGAGACAGAGAACAGTGACATACACAATATTTTGCTGAGAAAATATATCACATTCATCATTCCCACCAACCGCCTCTGCCTGTGTCTATTTATATGCACAAACTTCTAATTTAAAATAATTTTTAAATCCAATAATAATTGGCAGAGCACGTTAGTGAAAATATTCAAGTCAAACCCAAACACTTCCAATGAAGATATCCATCAAGGACCACTCGTGGAAGTCAATGCTGTCCATCACTGATTTCAACGCTTTAAAGGAAATACCGGGTCATGATGCTGCCATCATTTTGATAACTTCGATAACAGCTCTCCAAGACCCCCCAGCACACCACGCAGCCACATTACCATTCCTGTGGAAGTCTGATGTTGAAGTGGGTAAAATTTACACGCTTAAGAACAGCAGCAGAATTTCCTTAAAATTGATAACCTGTTTCTGAGAACCCAAAGCCTGTTCAATAAATGAAGTAAAATACAAAACACAACACATCTATGCTACCATACAACAGTGATTACTTCCCTAATTAGCGTGAAGACAGATATTCCGTAGCGCTGACAGTGGAACAGTCATTAGCACTGTCCAAACCACAATCATTTCTTTCAACTAATCGCAGCGTACAAAGACGTGAAGAAGGCACCGACAGGAAGATTGAAAGAAACCTGGGAGCTGACCTTGATATAGTAACTTTTAGCTTCTCCAACCTTCAGAAAGCAGAACGCAATCTACTTCTTTCCTGTTGGTTCCACTTGTAGGAACAGCAGGTGGGACCCTGAACTTCATTCTGATCGACAAGGAACTTACAGCTGGATCCAAAGGTGCTGGGTAGGTCTGTCTATAACTAGCATTGCATCCTTCTCCAATTTGAAAATATTTCTAAAACATTTATATAAAAGATTTTTAACAAATGTGTGGTTTAATCAAGTGTTTGTTTTCTCAAATTCTGGCCTCCCTGAAGAAGTGAACAGACATTTTTAATCAAGGAGGCCTATTTTTGGATCTTCTTAAACACAACACCCTCATACACCAGCTGTTTGAATTTTTTTTGCTCCTTAGAATTATCACACAGCAAGATTAAAGGAAACAAAAGAAGTTACTTTCTTTTTCCATGCCGAGAATGGTTAAATTATGGCACTGCTTGCTGCAGGATGCCGCGAGGGTCAAGAGTACATACGGATTCACAAAGTCATTACGCAAATTCATAAAAAATAGGTAAGACCTCCTAAGCCATAAATCTGTAAACCAGAGGACAACCTCATGTCAGACTGCCAGAAGCAGAGGAGGTAAGCCCAGATAAGCATCACTGCATGCCTGCTCTGTCCTCATGCCTATTCCCTCAGCATCACTTATCACCCAAATCAGAAACAGGACTGGATGCATCTTCGGTTTGGTCCAGAACAGCTGCTTTTCATTAAACAACAAAATCTCCTTTCTGTTTTGTCTATTCTATTAAGTACTGCAAAAGAAAGCATTGTTTTCACATTCTAGAAAAGTGCTTATTCCAGTTAAAGGATCAAATCCAGTTCATCTGCTTTGACTTGGAGCACCAATGACCGCCTCTTCCTAAAGGTACCTTCTGTGGCAAACAGCTCTGACCCAAAACACAGCACCTGGCCACTGCAACTGCAAGAGGGAAATGTCCACTGTATAGGAAAGTGGAAAAAAAAAATAATCTTTTGACTTTAGTTGAGATGCTTTTCCAGTTGTATTATGACTGAGGGAAATAACAAGAACCCCACAATTTACTGTTCTTTATTCAAAGAAGAAAAGTCCAACGCATCCCTCCCTCCCTAGCAGAAGCTTCTCTATGTCTCAGAAATCTCAAGATCTTCCAAAATAAAGATCTTAGGAAAGCATTTCAATGTCTCTCCAATGCCTGTTATAATCCTCTGTAGCACTTCCTAACAAAGCTTGTAAATAAATCAATTTGTCAGACTCGTTGTTTCTGTCAGTTAAATAAGGTCTCTCCTGTTTGTGTAACACACCAGCGGATGTGTCACAGCAGTTAACGATGGATTTAACTACAAACTGCTCCAGGTTCTTTTGCCCAAGAATTTGACGTAGTATTAAACAAATCCACGCATAACATATACAAAAATACAATATTCAAGTATTTTGAGCCTTAACCTAAGACCAAAATAGAGGATGAGGACCACCACAGGCAAATTATTCAACTCAACCCAACCTCAGTTTCCTGTGATAGCTGACAAACATTTATGATAAATAAAAGCAAGCAAGCTTTCACTTTACTCACAAAAAACGGTTTGGCTCTTGCACAAGGTAGTAAGACTTAGCCTTCCTAAAACATAAGTGTTGTTAATTTATTGATTTAAAACAATTAAGGGCAGAAGTGACGTTTCTGATCATCACTAAGAGCAGAGAAACCCTGCCGCTCGCACAGCACAACCCTCGCACAGCGATCCCAAAGCTCCTTACCTGAGCCTCACTGCAAAACCCCAGGAAATACTGGCACTGGGAATTCACCCGGATTGAGCAGTGGAATCGCCAGGAAAAGGCTTCTTATTGGCACATATATCTATATTTAGTTATTATTTGTTTAGAAACTAAAAGCTTTGGTGATACAGAGTCACAAAGTAACCCTGCTTAGGTTAAATGCTTCACCACTTGATCAAACATTTAATTTTAGTAAACAAAATTGAGAGAAGAGCCAGACTGGCACGGCAGGGACCTGATTCTGCATAAGTGACAGGAAAACCCAGGCTCAGCAATGAACTCTGGATGCAGTCTGCACAGAGTGCTTCGGGGCACGATGTCTCATCACACATACGATGCGTGCAGTGTCAGAGAAAGGCAGAATAAATGGTAACATCCCGCAAAAACCCCTGCTGGCATGTTCTCAAACAATATTGCCATCAGTTTTAGCTGACTACAGTACCTTAGAGTTGCCAGAAAGAAGAGGAGATGAAACTAATCATACTGTGTTTTCAATCAACTTCCTGCTGGCTGCCACCATTTCAAGAATGGAATTCATTTGTTTTACGTCCATTAACAGATTTCCCTCTTTCTGGTTCTAAGGCACTGAATGCAGTGGTACGGTATCAGTCTGGACCGTAAGAAAAATAACCAGCAGTCACTAGAGTACAAATAGAATGGTAAAAGTCTGACATACTCCTCCATGGTCTACGCTTCTACCAGCCAAGGAGTATTTTCGCTCACAAGCCCCACCTATGCATAGAGCAACAGCCCCAGCCCTCTGATGTGCTACACACAAGTGAAACCTCCACAGAGTCCTCTAAAAGCCAAGGGGAAACTGCCAGCACGGAGTTCGTGAAAGGATCCTGCCTCATCTCCAATAAGCAAAATGGTTTAACTGGCACATACACATACAGGAATATTTTCATCTCTTATTAACTGGGAGCTGAAGGTTTTATGTATGCCATAAAGTGAAACAGGTTTCTGAAATCCACTAAGAAAAAAACCAACATTACACGGTCTGTTAATCAGGAAGAGAAGAAATAATCTTTCCTGATCATAAGAATGAGATGCTAAGCACAGTATAAACTCTAGATGAAGTCACCTAAAATAACAACTTGCACACCGCAGCCTTTCCAACCTTTGTACCTGAATTTATTTCCAATAAAAAGAGAGATAGCTGCAAGTGGCTGAAGATCTAAAAATAGGAAGAAAGGGGAGAAAATATTTCCAAACAATTAGTTGTGTGAATTTTTCATAAACAACATGAATACAGATGAGGTTTCACAATTGAGATTATCTCAGTCACTGGAATTCTTTTGTAAAATACAAAGATCATCTCAGTGCTCCATTCGGACTTTACTTGAACAGAAACGACAAAGAAAGCCAAGTTTGCAGAAGATTTAAGGATGGATTCAGTGATCTTCAGCAAAAAGTGAGCAAACGTTAGCCGCTGACCTTAAGCAGCTGTTTCAGAAGTTCTGAACAGTCTCACTCAAGTAACTTCTTTCTGCTGTTCATTTTTCAGTCTCTTAGATGTTGAAACATCAAGAGTTTAGTAGTTTTGCAGTCACTAGGGATTTTTGAAACCTCCAGGATCTGAATCTCTAACATAAACCCAAGCATTTTAAAAGAAGAACCCCTCCACCTTCAGCACAACTGTACGTACTGCTCTTCTCCTGTCATCTCTTTCCACAGCACCACTATCACCGCACACCTCAGGAGCCTTCTATCACTGCTCACCAACAGGCACGTTTGAGCCCCAAGACCCACAGCTCACTTCCATTTTAATGCTTCTTTCAGGATTTTCCTCGACATTTCCTATCTTTGCGGATTACAGCAGAAAGTGTGCATCTTACTGCATTACATAAAATCAATCACCAAAAAAAAAAAGTCACCATCTTTTACACTTTGCAAAATCTAGACCCTATTGTTTGACCCACTGACACTGAATTTTTTGGCCACCTATGCGGTCCAGGCTCACTCAGGAACAACCATGAAAGGATTCTCAACCCCTGGACTGATGGGGACTGGGAAACATAAAGCAACACTATTTCTCTACATTAATTACAAATTCTTTGGAAACTACGGCATTAAATTACAAGCTTCAGAACTTTTCATAACCCTGGATGTCCTGCAGATAAAGGGCAAATATGACCCTGCTATTCCAAAAGGTGACTTCACAGACATATAAAAGTGGCATGAAAGCCACAGATAAGACTCTGCAACTAAGTCTACACAGATTTACTGCTCAAGTACTAGCAAGGCCTGGGTACATAAGGACAAGAAGACACTGAGCTTTCTTCAGGACTGAGAAGTACAATAAACCATCAAAGGCTGCAAGCTGACAGCACAGTTTTGGTTTTTGTTGGGTTTTGTTTGGTTTTTTTAAGTGAGAAAACAGACATGTAGTTTGCCACTGTGTATTGAAATGTACCCAGCAGACACTTCAGGAAACTGACAAACTAATTTCTTCACTGTATTCGTGGAGAAAGTGAGCTTTTCTTCACAATGCTGTCTTTCCAAAATATCTTCCAAGAAACACTACTGCACGGATGACACCCTTGGGTGGGGGAGGGAAGGGGCAAAAAAACCCCACTGGGATAGCTGCTTGTGCAAGCGGCTTTAGAGGCAACAGGTTTCCCTGAGAGCCTCCTGTCACCATGAAGAAGATGACTGAACACAAAGCACCAGATTTTCTTCTCGTTATCCCAACAGGCTGAACTAGCCAAGGAGTTCAGCCCAATGAAAAAGTTCACTTCCAGCTTTCCGCAGCTCTCCTTTCACACCAGTGTCACGCTGCAGAAGTCACTACGCTACGTTAGAGATAGCAGCAAGTCGCTGCCCACCACTGTACAGAAAGCATCAGGCCCAAGTATGGGGGCCTAACGAAACAAAAATAAACAAAATAATTCACTGTATATTTATAATCTGTCTTGCAAGATCACTCCCAGCAGGGCCGTGGCATTTGTTGCAGTTCAGGCTTCTGTCATAACTCAAAAATGAGATTTCATTTCAATCCTGCCACTCCAATAAACCACCCAAACGTACACTGGCATCACTAAATCACTCCTACGGCACCTCCTGCAGCTCCCACTCCCCCTGAGTACCTGCAACCCGATGACATAAATCCCAAGAAGGTACAATCACAGACAAGTGTAAATCTCAGGTGGGCCCTCAAAAGTCTCTGTAGTCACACACTCTTTGAACTTTCCATAAATAAGAACATTAGGGACTCCCGTGTCTGCGATATACATTAAAGGCGCTTTACAATCACGTGTATCTGCCAGTATGCCATCTCCCACCATACACCTGATTTAAAAAATAAAAAAATAAACAAAAAAAAAGGGAAACATCTTCAGACAGACCTGACCCTAGAGGTGAGAGGGGTTTAGCAGAGAAGCAGCTTTACTTTTTTTTCGCCTTTGGCA
>NW_010107889.1:139689-139945 GCF_000699245.1 Pterocles gutturalis
AGGAATGACCCTGCTTCCTTCCTTCTAACAGGGGATCAGCCAACAGCTAAGAAGGACCTTACCTACCACGAACCTCCCTGCCCTCCTAAGGTGGAGAGAGAAGGAGATTTTTGTCCTGAGCCTTTTTCCTTCACTCCTTACACTGCCCTGCACTGATCTGCGGGACTGGCAGCAGGGATGGGCCAGGCACGGAGCTCCAGGACCCCCAGCCAGGCAGCCAGGGCCCCGCGCTCCTCATCTGCGCCTGTGAGGAGCT
>NW_010107890.1:0-1150 GCF_000699245.1 Pterocles gutturalis
GGGATGACGAGGGGGCGGTGGGCTGGGTGGTGGTGGTGGTGCGAGGCACGAGCCTGGGCACGAGCTGTTCATGCCTCGGTGTCCCTATCCCTCCTGCCAGACCCGCACCACGGTGAAGAAGCTCGCCGTGTCGCCCAAGTGGAAGAACTACGGGCTGAGGATTTTTGGCTACATCCACCCCTTCAAGGATGGTGAGTGGTGGAGCTGGGCAGCAACGTGGAGAAACTGTCTCCTTCCCCCTTCTTGGGCCACATGGGGACAGAGACAGTCCCCAAGCCCCTGGCTCCCAGGCAGGAGGGTCCCTTTGGAGCAAAGACCCTTTTCCCTGGTTGCTTCGCACCGAAGTGAAGCCCCGATCCCATCCGGAATGGACCCAGGAGGTGGGGTCCGGGGTGGCCCCATCACCCAGGTCCATCCATCCCCGTGTCCCCATCTCACAGCGAGACCCCGGCACTGCTCTGTTGTTCCGCGGTGACCTCCTCCCTTGCTCTCCGCAGGGGATTTCCAGTTTTCCGTGGCTTCAGATGACAACTCGGAGTTCTGGCTCAGCTCCGACGAGAGCCCGGCCAACTCCCGGCTGGCCGCCTTCGTGGGCAAGGTACGCACCATCGCCCTCGTCCCTCCGCCTTTCCCCGCACCGGGGGTGCCGGAGCTCCCCCCGAGAGCATCTCCTCACTCCCGGCACCCTGCCAACCTCCCGAGTGCCTCCCGGGGGTCCCTGCTGCCTGATTAACCAGTCACACCCACGGGTGCTCTTTGCCCACCACACATCCTCCCTTCTGCTGCAGCAGCTCCAAAGGCAGCGTGCCGGCTCTGTGCGCAGCTTTGCCAGCGGCAGCTCTCTGGTGCCTCTGTCCGGCTGCTCAGCCGTGTCCCATCCTGCCCTGGCCAGCCCCGGTTTGGCTTCTGCCCCCTGCTCCCATCCTGGCTGGAGCTACCAAAGACCAGCTGATGTCCCAGCACGGGAGATTTAATATCCACCCCTGGATTTTCTTGGCGTTGACTCCTGTAACTGGAAGCCCCGTGGTCCCTCATTGCACCCGTGCGCTTTTGGGGTCTTGGTGTTGGCCGGTGACAAGTTCTTGTGGCAGGAGTGCCACCAGCTGGGGACAAGCAGGCGCTGGGACAGAGCTCTGGGATGTCCCCCCGC
>NW_010107891.1:0-14292 GCF_000699245.1 Pterocles gutturalis
AATAATAATAATAAAAACACCAAAAAATAAAAAAAGGATTGGGTTTTTGTTCACTTTTTGAGAAGTTTTTTTCACAGAAAGTTGTCCAACATTGAATAGTCACTTAAGGAAGCACATTTAACTAAGGCCCTTTATGGCTACATGCAGCTGCAGCATATTTGCTTCTTTGAAAGAGATGCCTACAGCACTAGAAGGAATTATAAACCCAATGGGAAAATATCTGTTATTAACATGAGTTACGTGTATATATGTGTGTTTGAATAGGTATGAATATTTTGTATATGGAATATAGATTCTGACACCTTTTACAGCAATAAAATTAAATAAAATTCATTTTATTTCTGTATATATTGAGTGTACAATCTCACGTTTTGCTTTGAGAGACACATTCAGTTCATAGCTTCTTAACCAGTGTTTTGTGTGTCATATAGGTGGGAACTATATAGCACTTTCTGTGCAGCCCTTGGAAGACGAAAAATAGTGTATATATTTTAATCAGTGCTTTTATTTTTTATTTAAATGACATGAAAATTTACCAAGATGCTTTTAATTATTTCAAACCATCCAATCTTATTTGCACAAAATGTATGGGTTTGGGGAAAGCATTTAACAAATACGGGCAAACACAGTCCACTGCACAAGCTCCTGTCTGTAAAGAGTATCAATCCTGATACTTTGGACTTGGAGCAGGAAGTGGTATAGACTGCTAAACAGCTTCCTGTTAAAGTATCTCCTCTTTTCTGCATGATTCATTATTTTTTTAAAGTTATTGTTTTTCCATGCTACACATGAAATGATAGTAACAAATTTAATAGCGCACACATTTGCCAGCAAAATTTAATATAAATAGGAGACTATAAAACTAAGTAACCAATGTGAGAAACAGATTGTATAAATATTACATTTTAGGGTTACATTGTACAAATATTTTATAATGCATGTGTGGTGTGGGACAACATAATGTGAAAACAGAACAGCTATTAAGTTGCTGACAGATTTAGTCTGTGTCCTAAAAAATAAGTGAAACAAGTTCTTTGGAACTCTTAATATTAGCTATATTTTCAGAGCTTCCACATGCAGTGTATTATATTTTTTTCTTCCGTTTACCAAAATAATTGAGGTATGACATAAATACAAAAAAGAGAGACATTTCTAAGAGAAACTACACATATAACTGCTAATGGCTTTCCTAGCCTGTAAGTTTTAAGACCAGTTAAGACCTTTAGATCATGTATTCCAATCTCCTGTATTCACAACCTCCCATTCACAACCCATTTCAGGTAGCTTATACTATGGCCAACAGACTGACTTAAACAAAAACATTCAACTTTTGAGAGCTGAAGAAACTGTTCTCCCAGCAGCATTCAGGAAAGATCCAGGTTTCACCAGAGCCTGAGGCTTCTGAGCAGGGAGAAGCTTGTTAAGTAAGAGGTCTTCCAATGATCTGAGCATGATGAATCATATCCCATGTCACAGAGCAAAGGAAAATCACAACTAACTAAACAAGCTCTCCTCAACGACAAACAGTGAAACAACATTAAGAAAAACTCATAGGCCAATCTGGTCTGCAAAAAAATAACATATTTTTATCTGAGACCTGGCAACTAGTTTGACCTCTGGCATATGAATGGAAACTAACCCTGGCCAGACAAGACTTCTTGTACCTTCTCTGAATTTTAATCTGACCTATGTTGTATGAACTGTACATTTGCTGCAGCTTCAAACTAAGATCTGGCCAAACAAAGAAACTCAAAAGTACACTTGTCACTTTTAAAGTGAGATAAAAAATTATTAATTTCCTCTAGCATATAAACTCTCAAGCATGCTGTGTTTGATCATAGTCATTGTCATGTGTTTCTGAGGGCAATGCAAAGTGTATGTTCTCTTTTAACTCATATAAGAATGGAAAGCAGAGGAGAGTTCCCTGAAACGCAGAATTAGATGTCAAAGCCAAAAGGACCATTGTGACCACATCACTCCTATGTCCTCTCTGATTTTCCCACTCATAGATTTTCTTCTGGAAGTTTGACTTCTTGTCCTTAAGAAAGCACTGAAATCTTGTTCTAATAATTGCAAGTGATCTTGCATCTGCTGCCTTTCTGCTGTAAGCTATTTCCACATTTAAGTACAAAAACACCTTCCTTTACATTAATTTTGCCTGATTTGAGCCTCACTTACTAGGCCTTGTAACATTTTTCTTCTCATTCTATATCAAAGCTCTCAGTCAGTATCACCTGAAGACAGGGACTGTCTTCCAAGAACAAAGAAGTTCACAGAAGCTGACCTCCTTTTAACTTACATTATAAGCTTTATATTTTCAAGTTCATCTTCGGGGCTGTTTGAAATTTTTAATATATCTGCATTCTTTCCAAGTATAGATGATAGCATTGATGTGCTAATCTAGTATAGCAGTGCTATATACAGAAGTAATATTGCTCATCTCCTTTCACCTGGTATCTTGGTTATCTCTTAAATAACCAAGATTCAGATGGATCCTTTTTGCCATAGTCTTTAATTTATAACTCACTCATACTGAGAGGCATTAATTGCTTGTCTTCAAAGTTAATCTTGGGATTTAAATGGGGAAAATACCCTGGTCATTTACCGTCTGAATCCAAAAGCGTATCACCACCCATAGTCTGAAGTAATCTATAATTTCTGGTTCTGAATCGTATTTGTATAAATTCGACATCTTCACAGACGTCAGTGACAAGTATGAGAGCAGAATTTGGCACAAAAGTATGTACACTGGCCTATTTATAACAATAAAACTTTGTGTGGAATCCAACCCACCTAAATTAGATGTCTAAACTTAGGTGCTGCCTCACTGAAAGAATAGCTGTCTACTATGGATGAGTGCGTGTGATAAGGGGTGGTAAAATGACTTAGTCCAACTAAAGTAATTATATAAGTTACCTGTAAAGTCAACAGACATATTTCTGAAAGCATACAGAAGGAAATCCAGGCAAACTAATTTAGGCCTATCCAGATAGCAACCCAGTCTGGTTAAACGAGACATTTGAATTTTCCAGTGAAAGCAGAAGGAAAAAATAGGGAAAAGTAGGCAGGGACCCCTATTTGAAGTCTAGTCTTCAGAAACTGAATGCCTACTGCAAATGGCATGGCAGAGGCACTATCCACCTACTGCGTAATGTGTGCTCAAAGCACCCCACTCATGGAAATGGGAGGCTGAAGTTCTTTTCAGACTATACTTGGGATCTTGGACACATGTCAAGGAGACAGTCAGGCCATGGGATGCTCCTAGTTGGTGTGACTTTCACAGAATCATAGAATCACAGAATACTCTGAGTTGGAAGGGACCCAAGAGGATTATCGAGTCCAACTCCTGACTCCACACAGGGCAACCTGAAAGGTTAAACCATATATCTAAGAGCATTGTACAAATGCTTATTGAACACTGACAGGCTTGGGAACATGACCATTTCCCTGTGGAGCTTGTTGCAGTGCTTGACTTCCCTCTCAGTGAACAAAGAAGTGAATTTGGAGTGAACCAAGAAGTAGCTAAGACTGTGAGAATCAGAGGATGAGCCTCAGTCATGAAATTCAGCTCAGGTTCCTTCCCCATTTCCTTCTGTTACATGAGGATGGATAAACACAGCTGCCATCTAACACCATTTTGGCTAGGAGTGATGGTAATCCCCCAGGGTATGCGTTAAAAACTCAAAAGCCTATGCAGAGCCAGGAGCTTATCTTCTCTGTGAGTGGGTTGATCTCTGCAGCATTTGCAGTACTTATCGCTAGTAATTCAATTAGGCAGTGGTGGACAGTAAGTGGACTAGAATTCTGTCTGGACCTTAGTTGGGTAGGATCCTTAATACTTTAAGGGGATTGTAAATTTAATACATTTTATCTCTGAAATCACATTTGACTCAAAGCCAAGAGAATCATCTACACACCTTTATAACTACCCCACTCCTCCACAGATAGATGTTGGTGCCATGAGCATCCTACTTTCTAAGCCATCCGTGGTACTTAGTTTCTGCATAGCTATAACTTGCTAGCCTACACTAGCTTGCACTCACCTACATTTGGTACAACTATCACCTTAAATTTTTCAGTGCTGAGGCTCACATCCTTATTGGGTTTGCATGGTGAAGTTCTGGTAGTGGGTGGGCTAAAGACGTGGCTTCTGTGAGAAGCTTCGAGAAGCTTCCCCCATGTCTAATAGAGACAATGCCAGCCAGCTGCAAAACAGATCCGCCACTGGCCAAGGCTGAGCCCATCAGAAATGCTAGAAAGAAAATGCTACCAAAACAGCAGCAGAGAGAGGAGTGAGATGTAAGAGAAACAACTCAGGCAGACACCAAGGTCAGTGAAGAAGGGGACCTGTGGAAAGGACCCACACTGGAGCAGTTTGTGAAGAACTGCAGCCCATGAAAAGGACTGATGTTGGAGAAGTTCATGGAGGACTGTTTCCCATGGGAGGGACCCCACGCTGAAGCAGGAGAAGAGTGTGAAGAGTCCTCACTGGAGGAGGAAGGAGCAGCAGAAACAATATGTGATGAATTGACCATAACCCCCATTCCCCACCCCCTTGTGCCGCTTGGTGGCAGGAGGTAGAGAATATTAGGAGTAAAGTTAAGCCCGGGAAGAAGGGAGGAGTGGGGGGAAAGGTGGTTTTTTTAAGATTTGGGTTATTTCTCATTATCCTACCCTGATTTGGTCAGTAATAAATTAAAATATTTTTTCCCCAAGTGGAGTCTGTTTTGCCTGTGACAGTAACTGGTGAATGATCTCTCCCTGTCCTTATCTCGTCCCACGAGCCTTTTGCTATATTTTCTCTCTCCTGTCCAGTTGAGGAGGCAAAGTGATAGAGAGGCTTTGGTGGGCACCTGGTATGTAGGTAAACCAAATATTATAGCTAAAACCTATGAGAAAAAATTCTCTAGAGTTTAAGACATAAGAATGAAGGTGCTTTGATACCACAGAAAATGTGAAATTACTAAACCATTGTGTTATAAGAAAAAAAAAATAGAGCTATTAAATCATGCACTTTTTTTTTCTGCATAAAGTGGATCAAAACACAGTACATGCAAGGTTTTCGTGACAAATACACAAAAAATTATGTGGGGATCGCAGGCCAGAAACTTGCACTTTCTCTAGTATAATCTAGTCTTCATATGGACTTGATATTAGGCAGCACAGAACTTTATAAACAAATACTTAAGTCTTGAGATTCAGAAAGGGAGCTGAAATGAGGGAAAGGAAGGCAAAACGATGAAGTTTATTCAGGACCCCAATGCCACCTTGTATCTGAATTTCACAGTAAAGATTATTATCTCAAATATTCTGAATACACACTCATGGATTCTGAAGATCCTCACAGTTTTTGACAGGGTGTTTTTAAAAAATAATCATCTGGATTTGCCATTTTAAGATCCTCTTTGTGATAGTAAATTATTGTAAAATTATGCTAAAATTTATTTCATATGCTGCCCATGCTGTTTGTTTTTGCTTATTTTAGAAATGTTTATGTATGTTTCATCTCTTCAAAAAGGGAATGTGAAGATTTGATGAGTGTGCCTTGAACCCAGATGTCTCCTGGTAGAATGAAATATGTTGCCTAGGTTTCCTGGGAATATACCACAACAACAGATGAAGATAACGTGGTTGCATATTATGTGATAATGATTATTCTGACTGATGTATTCACCCCAAGGTATACTTGAGCATCTGTTGTTTATTTAGGTATGACTTGTCATTCTTATTTTTAAGATATTTAAGTGGGTGAACATATTTCTCCTTAAAGACTATCAAATGGGGAAAAAACCTAACAAGAGGCACATGGGATCATGTACCTGTGATGACATGGAATATGAATCAAGGTGGGAGATGTACTTGAGTTCTAACACTATTCATTGACTTAGGAACTTAGGATCTATATATTTGAGGAAGAAGTTAGTTTGTCTTGTATTGACTTTACAAAGAAATGAAGCACATTAAGAGCAAGTGTTGTGGCTGTAAAGTCTTAATCAGTACTGTACATCTTTAACAATAAGGTTGATAAATCCCTCACAAAATACAGTAGAGTATGTGGTGGTATCCTCTCTGTCATATGAGGCCTTAAAATCTGATTTTGTTTATTTTCTAAGATACTGTACCTTGACAAGATATTATATGCTGTATGAAGTAAATTACATGGTGAAAGTTTCTGTTCTGTGTAATACAGAAACCCAGACTAAGTGACATAATGGTCCTTTTTTATCTGAAAGTATAGGATGTCTGAATCATTTAGAAGGGCTTCCATAGGTAGAAGAGCTTCTACACATATATCAGACAGAAAAGGAAGGTCAAAGAAAGCATGCCCTCCCTGATGAACACAACATTTTTGCCTCCGCCTTCACTGGCAACATCTCTTCCCACACCTCCCAAGTGGACAGACTGCAAATGGGAACTTGGGGGAGCAAAGTCTCTCCCACTGTTAGAGAAGATACAGTTTGTGACCACCCAAGGAACCTGAACATACATAAGTCTATTGGACCTGACAAGATGCATCCCAGAGACCTGAGGGAGTTACCAAGTCACTGCCCATGACATTTGAAAAGTCATGGCAGTCAGGTGTAGTCCCTGGTGACTGGAAAAAGGGAAACATTTCACCCATTCTTAAAAAGGGTAGAAAGGAGGACTCTGGGAACTGTCAACCTGTCAGCCTCACCTCTGTGCCTGGGAACATCGTGGATCAGATCCTCCTAGAAGCTATGCTGAGCCACATGGAGGACAGGGAGGTGATTCAAGACAGCCAGAATGGTTTCACCAAGGGCAAGTCTTGCCTGACCAAACCAGTGGCCTTCTATGTTGGAGTGAGTACATCAGTGGGCAAGGGAAGAGCTACAAATGTCATCTATCTGGACTTCTGTAAGGCCTTTGACATGGTTCCGCACAATATCCTTCTCTCTAGACTGGAGAGATATGGATTTGATGGTGGACTGTTTGGTGGATGAGGAATTGGTCAGAAGGTTATATCCAGAGAGTGGTGGTCAATGGTTTAATGTCCAGATGGAGACTGGTGACAAGTGGTATCCCTAAGGGGCCCATACTAGGACCAGTACTGTTTAATGTCTTCATCAATGACACAGACAGTGGGACTGAGTGCACCCTTAGCAAGTTTGCAGATGACACCAAGCTGAGTGCTGTGGTTGACACGTCTGAGGGAAAGGATGCCATCCAGAGGGACCCGGACAAGCTGAAGAAGTGGGTGCATGTGAACCTCGTGAGGTTCAACAAGGCCAAGTGCAAGGTCCTGCACACGGGTCGGGGCAACCCCCAGTATCAATACCGGTTGGGCAGAGAATGGATTGAGAGCTGCCCTGAGGAAAAGAACTTGGAGGTACTGGGGGATGAAAAGATGGACATAAGCCAGCAATGTCTGCTTGTAGCACAGAAGGCCAACCATATCCTGGGCTGCATCAAAAAAAGCGTGACCAGCAGGTCGAGAGAGGTGATTGTCCCCCTCTACTCCACTCTTCTGAGACATCATCTGCAGTACTGCATCCAGCTCTGGAGTCCTCAGCACAGGAAAGACATGGACCTGTTGGAGTGAGCCCAGAGGAGGGTCACTAAAACGATCAGAGGGATGGAGCACCTCTCCTATGAGGAAAGGCTGAGAGTTGTTTAGCCTAGAGAAGAGAAGGCTCTGGGGACACCTTATTGCAGACTTTCAGTTCTTAAAAGAGGCTTATAAGAAAGATAGGGACAGACTTTTTAGTAGCACCTGTTGCGATAGGACAAGGCATAAAGGTTCTAAGCTAAAAGAGGGTAGATTTAGACTAGATATAAGGAAGAATTTTTTTTTAAGATGAGGGTGGTGAAACACTGGGACAGGTTGCCCAGAGAGGTGATAGATGCCCCATCCCCAGAAACATTCAAGGTCAGGTTGGACAGGGGTCTGAGTAATCTGATTTAGTTGAAGATGTTCCTACTTATTGCAGGGGGGATTTGGACTACGTGTCCTTTAAGGGTCCCTGCCAACCCAAACTATTCTATGATTCTATGATTCTATGATTTATGGGTGCAACTATACCTACTATACTAAACATAAATACAAAAATGGTAGGTTGAAGAAGTAATATATGTGACAGCATGAATGGTCTCCTCTTATTGTGAATGACTCCAAATGTAAACATTGTTTTCACAAGCATCACATTATCATCTAATTTTGATTTCTGAATATTAGTATCCTCAAAATTGTTCACCCACTAGTGGGAAGAGATTGTATTTTCTATGTCAGTCTAGCTTCACTTCAGTCTTTTTTTGGACTTCAGCAAAGCCTTTCAAAGTAAACATTAGGAAAAATTGCAGACACACTGTCTGTGCTGATTATTTTTCTTATTTTATTTTTCCTGCCAGTTTTATCATTGCCAATGGACATTTACACCAAAAAAAACCAAAAAACAAAACCACCAAAAAAACCAAAACAAAACAAAAAACCTCAAAACCCAAAGACTTAAACATGATGTAACCAAGTCAAGTAGAGTACTTACATCTTTCACCACATACCAGTTTCATAAGCATTGATTATCCTTAGGGATTAACTATATATAAAACATCCAGAGCAGAAAGCAGTATAGTCTGTCTTTAAGGACATCCAGTGATGAAGACTGCACAACACCTCCAGACAATCTACTCCTGTACCACAAGATAAAGTGTCTCATCCCTATCCCCCTGCTTCTATTCTAGGTAGTTCTTGCTAAAATGTAAGCCTATTGCCTCTTCATGCCTTTGCAGGTATGCAGAGAACTGTTGATTTCCTTCTTTCCTGCAACTATGTTAAAAAAATTTCAAACATACACATGACTTCCTCTTGGCTTTGTAAAGATAAAAAACTCTCACTTTGTTCAAGTTTTGTACACATTTTGGGAAAACCTCTGTTTTATACACCTCTGATTATTCTCATTGCTTTCTTCTTGGTTGCCTCCAGCTGATACAAGTTTTTCATAGAATTATAGAATGGTTTGTATTGTGAGGGACCTTAGAGATCATCAAGTTCCAACTCCCCTGCTTTCAAGCCTGTCCAGGTCCCTCTGGATGGAATCCCTTCCCTCTAGCACATTGACTGCACAGCTTGGTGTCATCCACAGACTTGCTGAGGGTGCACTCAATCCCACTGTCCATGTCACTGACAAAGATGTTAAATAGCACCAGTCCTGTTACCGATCCCTGAGGAACGCCACTTGTCACTGGTCTCAGTACTGATCCCTGAGGAACGCCATTTGTCACCGATCTCCATTCGGACATGGAGCCATTGACCACAACTCTCTGAGTGTGCCCATCCAGTCAATTCCTTATCCAGCAGGTAGTCCATCCATCAAATCCATATTTTTCCAATTTGGCCACCAGGATGTTGTGTGGGACAGTGTCAAACACTGCAGAAGTCCAGGTAGATGACATCAGTTGATCTTCCTTTATCCACTGATGCCGTATTCCATCATAAAAGGCCACCAGGTTTGTCAGGCACGATTTGCCTTTGGTGAAGCCATGCTGGTTACCCATCACTTCTTCATTACCCATGTGCCTTAGTAGAGCCTTCAGGAGGATCTGCTCTATGATCTTGCCAGGCACTGAGGTGAGACTGACTGTCCTGTAGTTCCTCATGTCTTCTTTTTTGCCCTTCTTGAAAACGGGGGTTATGTTTCCCCTTTTCCAGTCAGTGGGAAATTCGCCAGACTGCCATGACAATGCTTTTGCCCAAAGACAGCATACAGAACTGCTATAGAACTACCCACATTATCCATGCTGGGTTATAGGTACTTCCACTACAATTCTTCATGTGTTAGGGCTTTGACAAGCTCTCACAGGTGACTCTATTCTCTGTGGTTTAAGGTGTTACTGTTCCTGGTTGCCAGTTCCACTCTTTTTCCAGCAGTAACACTGTTATAGCAGAATTGGCAGGTGAGGGTATGTCTGTGTCAACTATTCTTCAAAGGTATATGCTGAACTAACACATTGCTTTTAAATGAGCAAAAGAGGATCCATGCACAAAAGCTCCCCCGCATTACAAAAAAATGTTTCAAAAAAATCTGTGCAACTTAGATGCATAAACAAGTTTTACAAACTACTTTTTCAGAAGACTGGACATACAAAATCATACCTAAACTCCATCTAAGCTACAATGCTGTGTCCAGCAAAGGTCAGTTGGGCTCCTGTGGTCTGACAAAAATTATCTGATTTATGCTGCTCCTCATGAATCTATAAGCCTCTCTTTCATCCTACTTTGCCTTTAGCTGTCTGCCATATCCAGTTTCCTTCTTATTTCTGTGGCCTTTCCCCTAATCCTTGGAAAACTTACAGTATTTTTAGACAGATGTAGTTTTTATTTCCTTTTTCTGATGCTTCAGCTAATAGGAGATACCAAGGGAAGACTACAAGAAAAAGGAAAATATACAGTGATTTTTATCTCAAGGAGGATATAAATACCTTCAGAATGACAGTGGTTTGTACTTAGCATCTCTATAACTTCATTCACACATTAGTTGTTAAAAGTTTTCTTGACACTTGCTCACGAAAGTTTCACTTCCCCTCCTTCCTTCCATGATGCTCAAAGTAGCCTCAGGCATGGTCATTTGATTGCAGACAGCTGGTCTCTACAGCTAAGAGAGGAAGCCGAGGAAGATGTTTTCAGAGCCCTTGCATATAGTAAGTATGTGTATGGAGGATGAGAGCAATAAACTCCAAAGAATCTGGGTTAGTGAAGACTGCTTGGGAAGCTGGAGATAACAAAGAACAGTGAGGAGGCTTGCAGCTGGCTGGAAAAATTTCCTTGCATACTTTGTTAGGGGAAGCACAAATATTGCTTATGACCTCTATAGAGTAAATTCTCAGAACTCAATTGTAACAACAAAGCTTACAGCTTATGCAAGGTGAAGCATTCACAGTGAAAAGAAAGGTACTTTGAGATATTTTGGTGCTATGGGCAATAAGAATTACATCAGACTCAAGCCCAGCTGAGAGAGAACCTATTTATTATGTTGTTTCCACCATTGTTCTTATTCAGCATATTTTGTCACATTATAAACCATGCATGGATGAAAGCTGTTCAGTGGTGCCTGGCAAAATCTCAAGCATCTACATGTCCAGAGCACTAAACACCTGACTCCTAGTATTTGCTGACACATTGGGTTTTAATACCTTGGGGCATTTTGACTGTGTTTACAGATAGGTAGACAGGCCAAGCACTTAATGCAGGCCTCAATACACAGAAGTGAATGTTTCTTAGAGTCTTTTTTCCTTTCCCCTCCCACTCTCCTCTGCCCCACCCTCTCCCACCCCCCCTACCTGTTCAGGCTCGGCTTTTCACTATGAGCTTATTTTTCAAGAAAATGAACATTGTTTAAGAGGATACAGGAAAAGTTTGTGGATAATTTAGTTTGTTTTATTAGATTTTAGACCACACTGAGATGTCATTTACTCAGACTTTGTAAAAACAGCAGAACTCCTTAAAACCTGAATGGTATTTTTAGAACCATTTTTTCGACTGAATTTCTATCCTAAAATCCTTTTAAAATTATGCTTCAGAATAATTAAAGGTGACTAGTCCTTTGCTATTTACAGCATTAGAAGGTAAGCATAATAAGGTTATAAAGATTATTGGTTAAAACAGTGAAACTCTTCTAGAGGTCATTACCATGGTCTGTAGTGTCACTGCAACAAACCGTAGTTGGTGAATTTGGTTAAGTCTCCCTACATTTCTCTTTCACATGAAGGAAGTAATAGAAATCATGTCTCTGCTGGCCCAGTTTAATATACCACTTGAAAAAACAAACTACATGCGATATACAATCAGCATAATATGACCCAAATGAATACAATAAAACCCAGTCTAGATAAATAAAAACAGAATTGCCAAGGTTTAGCATGCCTAGGCATAGAAACTATACACTTATGCCTCTAGAGAATAGCTAAGAAATTATTTTCAAGTTAAAATTTCAGTTCCTGCCAAGACGTGGAAGTAAGCCTAGTATTCGGAGTCAAGACTTATTCTTAATGAACAAATTTCCTCCTCTTGTCAGAGAAATCTTGGAGGCCAACATATTTATGAAACTTATGACATTTAGAATCATGTACTCAAGACAAGCTCAGCCTGTGTTTGGGATCAGATTAAATGGCCATTATATGAAAAGTTTAGACCTTGGCAAGTATCTTTCACAGCCTGGTCAGTAAGAGTTTCTTGTTTCTTAGCACTGTTCAAAATCTTATCTTTAGTTAAGGTTGCACAAGAACAGAGCTCTTCTGAAAGCAGGTCTGAAGCAACTGAGATCTGCCTGTTAACCTTAATCATTCTGAGGATCTTAGGCGCTTGCTGTTGAAAGTATTCAGAACTTTGCTGCACATTCAACATTTGATGAATTTCTAAAGGACCAAGAACATGGCACTGTGCACAGCCCCTCTCATGCATGCAGGCAAGGACAGAGACAGATGGGGAAAACTGGAGTAATTTGAGAACCAGAAGCTGAGCCTCATTTTTATTTCTTTGTCCACAAAAGCAAAACTGACAACATTGTACAATGGGGTTTTTCTGTTTGTTTGTTGGGGTTTTTTCCCCCTCAAAGCAGGTAATTCTTGGTTTCTAAAAGATGAAAGCTAAAAGCTCTGACTTACATGACCCTGACAGATAACTTCAGCCCAAACCAAAATTAGTCTAAATCCTTAATAAAGCAAAATTAGGCAGAAGTCTTGTGGCATCATTAATTAATTTCATAATTTTCAAAGTAGTTTGTGTTAATTAGGGGGAAAGAGGCAGAGGAATGTAAGAATTAACATTAGTTTCTGTAGCCAAAATAAGTGAGGGGCTGAGCCAACATTCTGCACAACACATTCCCAGGCATGTTGATCATACTTTCACAGCAGAAAAACAAGGACACTGTAATCAAAGAGGAGGAGTTTAAAGAGAAGTTTTAGTGAGAACAAGGGAAGACGGATGACAAGGGGAAGAAAAAGGAGAGTGAAGATCCCAGACAGTAAAGGGTAAAAAGGGAAAGATTCTTCCTATGTAAGTCCTTTACTGTTCATTCCTTTCTCAACATCTTAAAATGTATTTGTGTTTTATCAGTTACAATACACTTCTCCAGCTCATTTGCCACATTATTAAGCTCTCTTTCATTTGGCCTTGATCAGCCAAGCTCCCTAGTCACAAACTTTTCGACTCATCTTCACACATCAGCCTAGTTTCTGTAGTGTAGGAACACCAAAGAACAAAAGCCTCAAGTGATAATCCCTCCTCTTCACACTTAACTTCTCCATGAAACAAATTTCCTCAGCTCTGAACTTTCTTACACCTTCTGACATACACAAATGTCTGTTTAAAATAATCACATATATATGACCTTCTTGACTTAAGAAATCCCACCCTAATGTCAAAACTCCTGATTACTGGCTATTTACCAGTAACATCCTCAGAAAACTTAACATGCTTGATGAGAAAAAGCAGGAACAGAATGCCACTGTTCTTCTGCACACTGGAGTGAAAGAACTTCATATTAGCATATGTTTCTTGCTCTGATGCCTACACTTATCAACAGGAGAAAACAAATTTTTTATGCATTTTCAGCCAGTGCGCCTTGTGGTCTCAGCATCAAGGGAGGAAAAGAGCACAAGAGGCAGTCAGATCGAATGTATTAAGGCCTCTGTAGAATCACCCATACTCTATGAACAACTAACTAGCATAACAACTAGCTCGACTAAGAAAAAGCGATGGGTGATAGTAATAGGAGATTCTCTTCTGAGAGGCATGGAGGCACCCATTTGCCGACCTGACCCTCTCTCTAGAGAGGTGTGCTGCTTGCCAGGGGCTCGTATTAGAGATGTGACTAAGAGGCTATCAAACCTTGTGTGGCCCACCGACTATTATCCTCTACTGTTGTTTCACATGGGCAACAGTGATATGGATGGGAGGAGCCTGAGGAGCATTAAAAAAGATTACAGAGCTCTTGGAGAGGCAGTAAAGGGCTCTGGAGCACAGGTGATTTTCTCTTCAATCCTCCCAGCTGAAGGGAAAGGGTATGAAAGGGCAGACAGAATCTGGCACATCAACAAATGGTTGCAGGAGTGGTGCCACAACCAGGGGTTTGGCTACTTAGACCATGGGGCTTGCTTCAAGAAGCCTGGTCTACTGGGGACTGATGGGATCCAACTGTCTGAGAGAGGGAAAAGAATCTTTGGATGTAGGCTTGCCAACCTGGTGAGGAAGGCTTTAAACTAATGTTGCTGGGGGAGGGGAGCCTTAATCCATCCCACTCTTACCACTCCAATGACAGAAAAGCCAGCAACAAATGCCCA